>NC_060142.1:63023392-63326423 GCF_021461385.2 Schistocerca piceifrons
CAAAATTCAAAATTTGGGAAAAACGCTATGTTATGGATAGTTTTTTGCAGAGCTCTTATTCACTTCTCGTGGAACAACAGTGTTCTGTGGAACATAGCTATGGAAACCCTGGCCAACAGCATATAAAATATTCCCCAACATCCTTGTTAATAAGCTATGTTGATAATGCTGTTGGTGATTATCAATGTGTATTTCGTCGAGGAAGATCTACTGTTGATCAGATGCTCGCAGATGGCTAATACTAGAAAAATGTAAAGAGTTTAGGATCGATACACATCATGTCTTTACAGAGCTCATATCAGGCTATGACAGTATTGACAGAAGGTTGCTGCATATAGCAATGGAAGAGTTAGAGATGAATTGACTGCCTTAGTGAAATTCAAGTTAAAATACAGGACATGTTACCAAGTGCTATGACCACAAACAATGGAGTGAGGCATGAAGACAAATTATCCTGCCTTCTGTTTAATGTAGCGTACATTATAAGAGATGCGGGCCTCTCTACAGTGAGGTGGGGGATAACAGTTCAGGTGCTGACATATGCAGATGATACTGACATAATTGTAAGAACGTCAAGTGCAATGAATGAGGCCATTACAAGTCTAGAAGCAACTACTATAAAGCAGAACCTATAGAAAATGAATGGAAAACTAAGTATAAGAAAGATTGTCTTATGATCCCTTATCCACAGCTATTGGTTCATATAATTTTATTTTGTGTTTAATTTCAACTACTTTCGATCACAAGTAAACTGTAAGAACAATACCAGCTCTGAAATCCAAAAACGAATATTGTCTGTCAACAAATGCTGCATGGCTTCAGAAAACACATAAAATCTAAGCTGCTGTTCAGGAAAACTAACGTTATGATGTATAAAGTTTTAGTGAGCCCAGCGCTGACATGCTGAAACGTGGACATTGATGAAGTTCAATGGAAAGCAGCTTCGCATATTTGAAAGAAAGATGTTGAGACAAATTCTTGGGCCCATTGAAGAAACTGGTGTCTGGAAGTGGAAATGCAATAATTAATTATGTAATCTATATAATGAACCAGATATTGTTATCTACATTAAGAACCTGGAATGGGCAGGGACATGTTCTGAGAGCAAATAAAAGAACGATTAAGAAGATATTAAATGCAATGCCTGAAGGAACCGAAACAGTTGGAAGAACAAAGCTAAGATGGGCAGTAGGCGTCAGAGAGGACAAAAGGAAAACTGGGATTCAGAAATGGAGGAATGGTGGAGTTTGGCACTAAGCAGCGAAGAATATAATAATCTTCACAGAAGGCCAAGGCTCACAAAGGGCTGTTGTACCAGTGATGACGATGACTGTCACGGACAGCCAGGATCCAACATTCTGCCACTAACATGTGACCGAGGAGAGGGATGCATTGTGCTTCAGAGGCCGCAATTCTGAGTCAAACAACTGCTCTTTTTCCATCTGGGGGCTCAATCCTGCACTGTCTGAGGCTGTGCCTGATCATGACAAATCCAATACAGCATGCTGTGAAACTTACAAATTGCGTCAAAGAAACTTCTTCCAGTATGTTTTAATTTATTCTAGCAGACAGGACAATTTTCAGGCTCTTGGAGTGCAGGAACTTTGATACTTTTTGTCAAACTATGAAAGGACCGAAAATGTTCCAGTAGCTACAGGAACTTTACCTTAATGAGTCGTGAAGGAAAGACCTTGGAGCAAGTGGACAACTGTCGACTGGTCTGGATTAGAGACCTCGCAACACCTTCGCCACTCTCACTATGGATCAGACGATGTCAATCGACTGTTGACAACCTGAGCCTGCTAGAGACAGCTACGGAGCAGACTTTCTTATGTTGAAAGCATAGTGCAGGGACAGTGACATTTTCTGACATCAATGAGGCATATGACACTACTTGGAGTCACAGTATTCTAGGGCAGCTCCACCAATGTGGTTTTTATGGCCATCTACATATATTCATGTAGTCTACACCTACATTTACATCTATACTCCCCAAGCCAACTCACAGCGTACGGCTGAGGGTACTTTGTGTACCCCTGTTGCTTCCACTTTACCTGGCCGGCCGTTGTGGCCGAGAGGTTCTAGGCGCTTCAGTCTGGAACCGCGCGACCGCTACGGCCGCAGGAACTGATGATCTCAGATGTTAAGTCCCATAGTGCTCATAGCCATTTGAACCGTTTTGAAGCTCTTTTCCTGTTCCTGTTGCTACTGGTTCATGATTGCTGGTAAGCTTCTGTGTGAGGTTGACTCTCTCTAATTTTATTTTGATGGTCTTTTCGCGAGATATAGGTAGGAGGAAGCAATATATTGGTTGACTCTTCTAGGAATTTATATTCTCAGAACTTTAACAGTAGACTATGCAATGATGCACAATACCTCTCTTCTAGTGTCTGCCATAGGAGTTGGCTGAGCATCTCCCTGATAACTTTGACACTTACTAAATTAATTCCTCTATCAGTTTTATGTGGTACAGATCCCAGACTGACTAGCAATATTCAAGTATCAGCCAAACGACTGTTTTGTAATCTATATCTTTTGTTGGTGGAGTACATTTTCTAAGAATTCATCCTCTACCTTATCCCCAATTAATTTTTTGCATTTGTTTCATTTCAAATCTCTCTGTATTCATACTCTTAGGTAGTTTACAGAAAGAATTCCTTCCCATTATTGTTCTTCAATCGTGTAACCATACAATTACCGGTTTTCTGTCTATGTACACGCAATATGTTACATGTTTCTATGGTGGAGGGTCAACTGCCACTCCCTGCAGCAAGCGTCAATCCCCTGTGGATCTCCCTGCATTTCACTACAATGTTATGGCGTTGCATCTACTCTGTATGTGTCAGCATCATCTGTAAAAAGCCTCATGGAACTTCTGACGTCATCTGCTAGGTCATTTATACAGGGTGAACATTAATAAAATCGACGAACTCCAGAGATGGATTCCTGACTGGAAATGGAGGAAAAAAGGTCCTATGAAATGCATTGTTGCCATGGTAGAAGCCACAAACGAATAAAAGTTCCAGTCACCAACGAATAAAAATTCCACTGATAATATGCTGTGACTGTAGCCCACAGAAGACGATTATGCAGATTGATGCTAGCTGTAGTAAAGGTTGCTTCGTCAGTAAAGAGGAATAATGACAGAAACCCCATAACTGTGATCGTCCGGTTCAAAACCCATCGACAAAGCCGTTCCCATAGTGGGAAATCCACTGCTGATAATCCTTGCACTCATTGCAGGTGATAGGGATGGCCTTGGTTGTTACACACAATATCTAAAATCGTACTTTGGCTTACATCATGTTGGTGGGCCACTTGCCTGGACGTTGTACTATGATTCATATCAATATCCTGTTGAACCCCGTTCTCCATATCTGGTTTATGCAGAGTCCCCCACCTCCCTGCACATTCCTCTGTCTGAAAGGACCAAAGATCACACAAATGTCCAAAACGGGTTTGAAGTGTTGTATGATGTGGTTGGTGTCTGTGAGGGTACTGGTTTGGTATAGCTGTGCTGCCCCTCTACTGTTTTCCATCTGCTTGGCCTACACAAACTGCCACCTCGGCTTGTTCTCGACGTGTATGCCAGGCTGCAGCTTACAGTTCGCTGCATCAATCACACAGCTTACAAAATACGAGGAACCCACAGCACATGGTCAGACGAGGTTTCCTCTGTCACTGGCATCTACCGTGACAACAACGCATTTCCGCACACATGTTCACAGGACCTTTTTTCCTCCATTTCCAGTCGGGATCTGCCTCTGCAGTTCGTCAGCGTAATTAATATGTAACCCCTTGGGGTATGCCTGAAGTTACATTTGCCTGAAGTACATTTGAAGATTTCTCTCCATTTATAATCACATGCTATATTGCTGGACATGTCTGCTCCAGTTTTAGAGAGAGAAGGGTGCTCAGTGTACGGATCAGCGAGGCCTTCTTGCCTGAAGATCATTGTTGCTATCCAACATCAGGGGACCAGGCTGGCTGTGAGTGCTTATAGGTCCAGCCCCAGACACAACCTCTGTACTGTACTGTACTGTACTGCTGCTTACCATCTGGCGACTACTCCTCATGGTGTATCAAGTGTATAGGATCCTTGCTGCACCAAATTCACCAGCATACTATACTGTTGCTCGTCCAAGTGTGAAACACCGTTTCTCAAATAATTCACAAGGAACGACGCCATTTCAGTTTCGTGTGGAGTATGTGGTGGAGTCAGTTGGTGTGGGGCAAGGACAAACTCAAATCCAGGCGTGGAACTGACTGTCACCTTATTTACTGCAGAGGTCCAGAATAATTTTAGATTTAATCGAGTCCAGGAAAGACTTCATTCCTGCATTTCTTTTTAAGGCATTTCTTTACTACTTTTTCAATGAACACCCCAACTATATATCTTTATTCACAGATGTGTCTAAACAGGGTGACTTCCTTGGCTGCTCTGTAATTTTCCCTGATTGCGTTCACAAGATCTGACTTCCTCAAGAATAGTGTTGTGTTCAATGTGGAGCTGTACATGATAATCAGGGTACTGGAGCAAATGGCTCTGAGCACTATGGGACTCAACTGCTGAGGTCATTAGTCCCCTAGAACTTAGAACTAGTTAAACCTAACTAACCTAAGGACATCACAAACATCCATGCCCGAGGCAGGATTCGAACCTGCGACCGTAGCGGTCTTGCGGTTCCAGACTGCAGCGCCTTTAACCGCACGGCCACTTCGGCCGGCGGTACTGGAGCAGATGCTGAATTCCTTATCTGTTCCGATCATCTGAGTGCTCTTAACTCTTTATAACGCTTGTGCCCAACAGATAAAGTAGACCAGAATATCGAGGATGCCCCTCTCCACCTACGAGGGCTTCGGATGGGAGTGTCTGTTCCGGATGCCAGGGTACACAGATGCTAAGAGAAACTAAATGGCAGATGTAGCATCCAAGGATGCGTGGCGTAATAATCAGATAGTTCAGTATGCCATTCTCCTACATGCTATCACCTAATTGTTGAAATACAGAGTCGTGCATGAATGGGAAGAAGAATATCTGGAAGCGATAGACAACAAGCTGCTCCTAGCAATGTCAACAGCTTGACTATGGCGTACCTCTGTCAATCCACACAGATGTGCTGAGGTACTTCTCACTCGCTTTCATACAGGACACTGCCTCTTGAGGCGTGGCTTCTTGCTCCAGTGGGAAGACCCACCTTTACACTTTAGTAGACTGTGTTTTCTATTCAGACAAGAGGGCAGAAGCTAATTCGCGAATAGATTTGTCCTCTATTTTAACTGACAATGATACGGATATGGTACGACTTTTAAGGTTCTGTCAAATGTCTGATTTGTTACTTAAAATTTTTGGGGATAGTTTTTAACGTGTGATCAGGATGGTTGGCTTGTAGGAGTTTGTTGTAAGTGATCAGCCAGCCACATATTCATGTGTAATTATTTTGGGTTTATTCTTGTATTACTTGAGATTAATTGACAGTTTTATAACTCCTGCGCATATCTGCGCTCTCTTAAAGGATAGGGATAGGTAATGTGATTGTGTGAGTGTGGTTGGGAGAGAGTGAGTGTAATTATGTAAAACTTACTCTTGCTTGTTTTACACAATTGTAACCACATTCGTTTTTACTACTTTTCGAAAGGGCGCTGATAACCTAGCCGTTGAAGGCCCATAAAAAAAACACACATGCACAAACTCTTCTCTGCGATTAAAACTATGAGAAAACTTTGATTGCTGCGTAGTATAGCAACTGTGGACAGTGTGGACCAATGGGAATCCGACAACACAGAATTCCCGAAAGCCCCCGTATTGCCGGTTGTCAGATTGAGAGAAGCCACGTACGTTGGAGATTAAAACTGTGGAAGGGTGTAAGAGTAGGTGGTTGCAGAATAGTTGTAAAAATGTTGAGGTACTTGTTGTTACTTGCGCTTGCATGTGCCGTGCTAGCTACCGAAGAGGATGTCTTGGAATTGACTGACGAAGATTTCTCAACTCGTGTACAAGAACATGAAACGATGCTTGTGATGTTTTATGCACCATGGTAAGTTGTTTACTATGCTGTTTCTAGGATACTAAGCAGATCATAGGGACGCACATAATTGTGTGGATGATTGTCATGTACATATGAAAATGTTGTGTAGCAATCGTTATTTTTATGCCGCAGGTGTGGTCATTGTAAAAAACTTAAACCAGAATATGCCAAAGCAGCTGGGATAATAAAAGACAACGATCCACCCGTTACGTTAGCCAAGGTAAAGTATTTAATCCGTTGTTTACTACGAAGTAAGTTTTAATCGTTGTGTATAAGCAACACCGCATATAATATTTACAATTATTTTGAAGTGATTGGCTCATGTGGACCAATTCCAAATTACAGGTAGACTGTACGGAAGCAGGAAAAGAAACTTGTAACAAATTCAGTGTCACTGGATATCCCACGTTGAAAATTTTCCGCAATGGAGAGTTGTCTCAAGATTATAGTGGTCCCAGGGAAGCAGGTTTGTAATACACCCTGTAGTTTCCATTGCGTTAACGATTCTGTAGTTTCTTCAGTGAGTTAATTTACGAGCATATTTTTTTACAGCTGGTATTGTGAAGTACCTGAAAGCACAAGTCGGGCCAAGTTCTAAGGATTTGTTATCAGAAGAAGCCTTCGAAGATTTTATTTCGAAAGATGATGTGGCAGTTGTGGGTTTCTTTGAAAAGGAATCCGATTTAAAGCTAGCATTCCTCAAGGTAGCAGATAAATTACGCGAAAAAGTGCGTTTTGGTCATACATCAAACAGAGACTTGTTGAAGAAAGGTGTAAGGTAAATCTTAAACTTGTCAGGCGTGTCATATGTTTGTATAACAGTGTCGTAACTGAACACATGAACACAACGGACAATTATATAGTGCAGTAATGTAAATGAATTTATTTTTTCCAGTGATGGCATTGTACTGTACAGACCAAAGCACTTGCACAATAAATTTGAACCAGACACTGTTACATATGATGGAGAAGCAAAGAAAGAAAATATCGAATCCTGGATCAACAGAGAGTAGTAAGTAAATAACTGGATCCCCATATTCAGAATTCACTGTATTTGCTGATAGCAACATAAGTAGTGTTAGTTACTATCTTACTTTTCTGTACAGAGGACTCGGGGCCTCAAAAACTTGTACATCCATGTATTTTTCTGTCTTTACCAAGGGGTATTAAGTACACAAAGGAAAACCGCATATGAGTTTCATTGCTGTCCTCAAATTTGAGCATAAGACGTGGTATCTTACCTACTTTGTGCACCTCATTGTAATTTTTTTTATGTATATTTGCATAATATGCATGAAACAAGTCACCGTAGACTTGTCCAGTACCTAAATATAAGTTTTCTGAATGTACCATGCGGTTTTAGTTTTTAGAAGTGCATTGGAAATGGAGTGTGGTTAAATGACGTGAATGTAAATATTAGTCTGTTACAGATCAATCTTCATTGAACATTGACGTTCGTTGGCTTAACCTACACCTACACCTCATGGTACACAAGTTGTCACAACAAGGATTTAAGGGGGCGCCTATCATAACACTCGATCCTAGAATGTGTGTCCAGAGCATCCCCAGCTTTAGAGAACATCTTCTCATGAATTTACTTTATTTCAATTCTGTTATTAGTGGGTCATGTAGGCATGGCAAAAAAATTGTGCCGTTCTCATTACATCACATTAATAATTGTTCCGTAGTTCATGAACGTGGCATTTCGAAATTATGGTGAACATCAGTTTAACATAAGGTTTCACATATCACCATTACTGTTTGGTATCTTAAAAATTAATTTGAGTAGGGGTTCAATTTGTTTTTAAATGCTGGTTGGCTATCTGAGAGGCGTTTAATGCTACTTGGTAAATGATGAAAGACTTGTGTGGCAGCGAATTCACCCCTTTCTGTGCCATTCGAATTGAAGACCATCCTTTTTTTTCTAGTGTTGTAGCTATGCACTTTGCTGTTATTTCTCAACTTGGATATGTTATTAATAACAAATTTCGAAAGTGAATATATGTATTGTGAAGGTACTGTGAATATTCCTAGTTCCTTAAATCAATGCCTGCAAGGTGATCTTTGGTGGGCTTCAGCTATTATTCTGATTACATGCGTTTCTGCAATGGGTATTTTTTTTTCTTAATAATGAATTACCCTAAAATATGATGCCATATGGCAGCAATGAATGAAAATAGGCATAGTAGGCTAATTTGCTGATGTATGCTTATCACCAAAATTTGCGATAACCCTGATAGCATAAGTAGCTGAGCAGATCATCAATGTATTTCTTCAAATTAAATTTCTCATAAATTGATACACCCAAGGATTTTGAATTTCTGCTTTAGCAAGAACTTAAGTCTATATTTACAAATGGTGCTATACCATTTACTGTTCAGAACTGTATATACTGTTTTTTCTCAAAACTTGCTATGAGTTCATTTTCAGAGAACTACTTCATAATTTTGTGAAGGACATTTACAATTTCCTCAGCGAGTTGTTTGTTGGGGGTGATTACAATGCTTGTATTGTCAGCTAAAAGAACTGTGCATCTTCATGAATATTGAGTGGCTAATCATTATTATATGTTAAGAACACCATTCTTGGTGTCTGCCCATTTGGAGGACTGCTGATTCTTGCAGATATTCTGTGCTGTTAATTTATCAATCTTCTGCAGTCTTCCAGTTAAATATGAATTAAACCATTTGTGCACTGTTACTCATACCACAATACATGAACTCATCTAGAAGAATTTCATGATTCACACAGGCAAAAGCCTTGTAGCATATTTGTATACTCAGAAAAATGCCTGTTTTCAGTGTGCCTCTACATATGTGGCTGAGAATCCTACGTATGTTGGGAACAAGCTTTTAGTACTCTGTTGGAAATGTCAGCTCCATGTGAGCTTCTACATTTCAGTGAAGTTATTTTCCTTATTTCAGTAGGAGAGATGGGTTGAACTTCAATTTTATCGAATTTCATAAGTAGTGCCTCTCCCGTGTACTGCTTTGCATTTTCTGATGAACAGCTCTTTTCTTTACAACACTTAAAAATGTTTATTAAAAATATTTTCTAGTTCTGTCTTTTTGTTAAAACTTTTCATTGAGTTTCATAGAAATATTTTTCCTGTGCTCTCGGTTGCCCTGTTTCCCTTTAAACTATATTCCAAATTGTTCCAATTTTAGTACCATAGGCACTAATCTTGGACATAATGCCATACTTCAGGATTTGTTAATAACTTGTCTTAATACAGTGCCATAGTTTTTACAATGTTGGGCTGTTGCTGAACCATTACTCCTCCTAGCTATAAGATACATTGCCCTTATCTGTTTACAAGATACGTTTATCCCTTTGTCAACTTTTTGCGTGGTTTCTTACATTTATGTTTCACTGTTTTGTTGAAGTTCATTTTCTCAAATCCTTTTTTTATTTGCTACAATGTGGCAAATAAATGAACTGACTTGGAAGCTGCTACTGTTGTAGGTAAATAGCTCATTTTTCTTCAATCAGTATGTTTCTTCACACACAATTCATGTGGCCAAGTCTATTTCATTTAAGGTAACCCAGTACAGTGAAGGTGTTAAGTGGTGACTAGGAACATAAATAAAAAAAGCTCTGAAATATTGCCTTTCAGCTACAGATTTACATTATCCCAGTCCACAGCTTCATTATACAGTAAGATATAGCTGCTGAAGTAACTGAACCTAACTTACCTGCTTAGCCATGTATAATCGCTGTTGTGTTCAGCATTGAGAATTCTTCAGTTAGTGGAATGTGTAACTAAATCAGTGTGACAATGACATATCTTTGCATTTCAACAATGAGTTTGGCTTCAGTATTGTAGTTATAAATTCAGTGCTGCTGTAGTTGGTTGTGAGAGTGAACAATTAAAAAAAAAAACTGTATTACAGCCATGGTCTTGTGGGGCATCGTCAGAGGGATAATACCCAGGATTTCAAGAATCCTCTCGTGGTTGCTTACTATGGAGTTGACTACGTCAAGAATCCTAAAGGTACGTAGAATGTACCATAGTAAATTGGTGGTCATACATACAAGAACTGTAATTTCGTGTAGGTTGTCATGAGATTGGAAGAAGTTTGTAACCTCACTTTAACATTCTTTGTTAATGTTTTTGTATGCTATATTTGAATGTACTGCTTTTCTTACATTTCAGGCACCAACTATTGGCGTAATAGAATCTTGAAGGTTGCAAAGAGCTTTGCTTCAGTTTTCAATTTTGCAATAAGTGCTAAAGATGATTTCCAGCATGAACTGAATGAATTTGGTTTTGATTATGTGAAAGGTGACAAGCCAGTCATATTTGCTCGTAATGCGAAGAATCAGAAGTTTGTCCTTACGGATGATTTTTCGTAAGTAAATTGCATGTTTGCTTTTGTCTTGGAATGGAAGTCTAAATGTCATTGAAAGATCAGTTTGTCTAGTTCTTAAAAATGCATTGTCAGCAGTGGTGGGTTGTTAACTGAATGTGTTTATTGCTGGTTTATAAGTAACCTTGTGACAAACTATTATTATGCCTCATTGGATTTGTCAGGTCTTTTTGAAGTAGGTGTTTGATGTAACACTATCTTGTAAGACATTTATATGTCTAGAATGTTGTTGGCTATGTTGATTCTTCTAAATTGTCCAACAGATGTTTTGTAAATTTGTCATGTGTCCTACTGGTACATGCATATCATCTGCATGTTGAATGAGGAAATGCATGAAATGTTTTGTACTGTGCTGTTCCTGCAAAAATCTGGTGTATTGGCTGTGTACATTAAATGTCAGAAATGCTGGAAATCTGAGTATGTTAGGTTTATGCAGCCTGCACCACACAATAATTTGTGCTGGGTCGACCGAATTGTCCAATCCCACCCGTCGGCTTAGTCATGTGACGTAAAGCTGTTGTGGTGTGTGACGTCACGACGGCGTGGAATTTAGTTTGTGAGAGTGACGTGTTTGTAGGTGTCGTTTTGATGCAATCGGTGGTGCTCTCTGGTGGTGTGTTAGGTGATGTTTTTGGTTTAGTTTGCGAGTGTGGCGTCGTGTGTGAATTTTGGTAAATTGCTTTTTTTATGTCTTTGGTAGGTATGGATCAACAGTTTTCGGTTGTTGGTTGTGATGGGGGACAGTGCATTGTCTCTAGTAAAATTTCTTCAACTATTCGGATTTTTGGATGAAATCGTGACGTGTTCAGTACGTTGTGAAGAAATGAGGATTACTTAAAGTTCCGGCGTCTCGGACCAGGGACGGCTGTATGTGGAGATGTTGTAAGGATAACAGGTCAAGGGAAGTGTTCGATCCCAATGTGTGGCTGTGAATGTTGGTATTGGTATCGGGAGATGTTTTTGATCTATATAGGTCAAGGGAAGTGTTAGGTCCTAATTTATGGGATCGGGAGCTGCTGTTGAGCTATATAGGTCAAGGGAAGTGTCAGATTCCAAATGATATTGTGTTTAGTGGTATTTGGGGAGTTTTGTGATGTCGGTTTTTTTGTCGTTTTGCGTGGTTTTGTATGGTGGTGGGTGTCTAAATTTGTCCCCACCCAAAAACCCCTTATTTCCCGCACTTGCCCCGTTCTTGCCCCGTTAGTGTCATTAGGCTTTTTGTGGAACGTGTGTGTGTGTGTGTGTGTGTGTGTGTGTGTGTGTGTGTGTGTGTGTGTGTGTGTGTTTTTTTTTTTTTCGATGTATTTTCGTCCTCATAATGTGTACGTAACGACTTTATATGCGCCATAATGGAATTGTGGTTTATGGTCGTTTCCGCCATATTTGTGACATCATGGGTTAAAGCAGACGGGCGGGATCGGACGCTTCCATATTTCCTTTGTGCCATATCAGGAAGACAACTTGTGGAGATAAACAGCAGCATGTGCCTTCAAAAATTAGGGCTTGCCATCTGCAGTATGGTTTTTATGACCTGCTTTTTAGGGTTTTTAAGCAATTGTACAGTGTTTCTAACCTAAATGATATCAAGGGGTACTGGGGGCCATGAAATCAGTTTTACTGTAGAGTCGTTTTGGTCAGTACTGTCAGGGCAAGACTACATGACAGATGATCGCTACCCGTTTCAATCCTTTTAAAAAGTTACAGGAAAAATATGTAATTGGAAAGTTTTGGGCGATGATTGGTGTTGGTATGTGTTTAATTTTTTATTGGGATTTGGGTTGTAGATTTTTGGAGTGGTCGGGGAGGAATAGTACGGGGCAGTGGGAAGCATTTTTGTTTATGGAATATTTCAAATAGTGTTCTTTTGTTTTTGGTATTTTAGATGGCATGCTGTTTGTTCAAGAAAAACAGATATTGGTTGGTAGCTGTTGAGACTGGATGGTGCATGTATTTATCATTTTTCGTTGGTTTGCATATTCTGTTCTATGTTTCCTTTGTGATTTTTTTTAAAATGACAATGGTGTTTCTGACTGGTAAGTGTGTTCCTATGAATTTATCAGTCCAGAGATTTTGTGGTGTACTGTGGCTTGTTGCTTGGTTTTTTAGGTATATGAGTAAATGACAGTTAACTATTCCAGCTGTGCTCTCAGAATGACCTACTATTTGTTTTATCATTGCTTCGTTGTTGGTGGGTATTGTGTAGTTCACTATAGCTGTACATATTGTGTGAAGCAAATAAAGCCAATTTTACATAGAGAAATTCACTTAATTTGCATTTATTGATGTTTTGCAGTGTTTATGTGAGGTTATTGAATGTTTTCATACTGGGTAAGGGCATTTGACTAGTTTATTTATACCCAAAGCAGCTGAGCTTCCCCAGTCACATATTGGTTTATACCGGGTGAGTTGGGAGGAAAGGTACATGCTTTGAGTGGTGATAGTATTAGTGAGTCTTAATAAAAAACTTAATATGGACATATGCCCTATTGTGAATGGTTTCAGAGATAGAACACATTTAACCCTTTGTGCATTTTTTGTGATGAATATTTACTGTATTTGTTGCACATATGCCATATCCATTGCAAAAGTTCTCTTGAAGCTATTGATAATAAATAAAATGATTCCAAATAGCATCATTGTCACAGAAATCCACTGTAAGTATTACTTAGGTATAAAATAGTCAGTATAAATACATGAACTAATTTCTTAGTTTATTAAGTTTATTAGCAAGTGTTAAAACTCTTTGTTTTGTTAAGATATAAAACAGCTTGTTTCTTTGAACCTTTCATTTATTTTAACTCAAAACCATGCTACAAAATTGATTTTTTATTGATTTATATTTTGACTCTAAATGCTCTGGCCAGTGTCCTGTTTGGTCAAAGTGCATGTCAGCAACTGGGCCAATTGCCGTAGGCTTTCTTTTGGGAGCAGGTAGAGTTCGAGAGTCTGTGGCTGGATGGCCCCTTTTTATTGCAGGTGTACCAATTCCTTTCTTCAGCAAGACACTTGATATTTCTGCTCAGAACTTCAGAAGTGGTGTGTGTTTCTCATTTTTCTGAGTGCAATGTCGCCCATAAAGCAACCAATTGTTCACACAACCCATGTCTATGAAATGGAAAATAATTCTCAGGTAGTACCTCTTGCTTTTTATGTTTATTCTGTATATTTGGACCAACATACCATGTAGGTCCACTCCTCCCATGTGCATATTATGCTCCTGCTCAATGTTGGGACAGGGAATGTCTATATACAATCTGTTTTTGTTTACTCCAACGATCCACATTTTCAACTGGTTCCTTGCCTTTATAAGTAGAAATCAGGTGGACAGCTTCATTGTCATACCATTTCAAAATTATAATTTTGTTTTTTCATCTACATGATAATCACAGGTTCCTCTGCCTTCTTTTTTTATCTCTGCATCACTTTTCAGACGGTATCCACCCAATCTGTTTATTCTGATGGTTCTCATAAAATATATTCCTTCATTTCTAAGCTTTCTTCTAGGTTGAGGGAAGTAAACCAGTATCCATAAGGAGTTTGAAATTGGTGTGCCAAGGCAATTTCCCAATCAGCCGAATCACTACATTTCCAATCATTCCTAACTCAGGATTACTTGCATTGTTCGTTCCCTTCCGAACATACACTTCAAAATCATAAATGTAGCCACCCCACCAGCTCGCGCAAATACTTTTATGCCCCATTTGTGTGGCTTTGATTTTATATACTGGCACAGAGATGTGATTTCAGTGGAATGAGTCCTTCAATACTGTTGTGTTCTTAAACATCAGTTTTTAGAAAATTTTTCTGTAGTTGATCTAAAAAGGCCTGATGTTGAACAACTTGTCATGATGAGGGTCGTCCCTGGGTAACATATTTACATTGTTGTTCACATGCAAATACCTCCTCAACTTGTAAAATTGGTGGAGTGGCATCACGTCAGCTATCTGATTATATATTGTCTCATTTTCCCAATACATCTTGTAACTCGGCACGCTCAAAATACCACTTAGTAAATGAATTCCAATGAACTGTCTTATTTCATTGGCACTAGTGTTTATACTTTGTCCTAACACTTGAGTAGAGTATAGATTTACCGAGCGAGGTGGCGCAGTGGTTCGACACTGGACTCGCATTCGGGAGGACGACAGTTCAATCCTGCGTCCGGCCATCCTGATTTAGGTTTTCCGTGATTTCCCTAACTCACTCCAGGCAAATGCCGGGATGGTTCCTCTGAAAGGGCACGGCCGACTTCCTTCCCCATCCTTCCCTAATCCGATGAGACCGATGACCATGCTGTCTGGTCTCCTTCCCCAAAACCAACAAACCAACCAACCAACCAGAGTATAGATTTGTCTGTTTAACTACCATATTTACTCGAATCTAAGTCGCACTCGAATTTAAGCCGCACCTGAAAAATGACTCGAAAACAAGGAAAAAACTTCCTGAATCTAAGCCGCATCTGAAATTTGAGACTCGAAATTCAAGGGGAGGGAAAAGTTTTAGGCCGCACCTGCAAATCGAAACAAAGTTGGTTCATTGTAATATGAGACACAATTTAGGTCGAATGAATGATGATACAGCTACAGTAGTTTGGTTTGAGTCGTAAGCTTAGCAGGTAAGCTTTACCAGTTAGCCATTGCTATGCGTCAGGTGCTCTGTCCGTATTTATATGGGTACCCTTCCTTTTTCACGTGCCTCGTCTGGTTTGAATTGATTGCTTATTTTTCTTTGATGTGATAAGTGCCGTTCTCTTCGGTATAGGTGTTTACGTCACTCTAAGCTGAAAATGTATTACTGTACTGTCATGCATTGTTTGTCGCATTCTGATGACGAGTGTTTACGGCCTGTCGCTGCTCGTGGCATGGCTTGCTTTTGTGCACGCTACTGCCGCTTACAATTAAAAGAAAATGGAGAGGAAACGTCTCATTGGCGAAACAATGGCAAGAGACTGGTATTTCTTGTTACTTACACTGCTCCTTTCTTTGATAATGATCAACAAGAACCAAATAATAGACTGCGTATGATAGATGTTCTGAACAAGAGTTTAGCGAAAAATTTTTTGCATTTGAAAATCTTTGCAGACGCCTCTTTTGTACATTACATTCTGCACAGAAATTAGTCATCTTAGATTCAAACATCTAGTCAGTTGCCGTGCTGCATTTCTGACTGTGTCACTATTAGGCATAAGAATAATACGAAAATAAACATGACATGAAATGTATATTCTTCCTTGTTTGCTGTTGTCTCACTCTAGTTTCGTAGTTTATTAGGCAGACAGGATTTAAATGAGATAGCAGCAAACACGAAAGAATACATGGCAAAATGTTTATATTTGTATTATTATTATTCTTATGATGAAGAGAATACTGAATGTGATTCACAATTCATAAGATTTCCTACTAGCAACCATCTCTTCTGACAGCTAGGAAAAAATTCAGAACGTAGAGTTGGCCATATTGACAAACATCCCAAACAGTCTTGCCAGTTGGATTTTCATAGTACATTGGAATGCTGCTACATTCGAAGATGAACAATACAGAATTTGTATTTACTTCATTGGGTAATGTATGAAAATGCAGTGGTCGAAATTCGGGGTGGAGAAAAAAAACTTGTCTTCCACCTTTTTTTAATTTATTTACTGATGCAGAGGTTTTGGTGCCAGTATTTACCTTAGTGCCTGAAAGCATGCCTGTGTAGCGCTACATATATTCGACGGCAGAAGTTACTTGTGGCGGCGCCTACCAACATTTTTCAGAACTTCTGCTTACTTTGCACTCGATTCTAAGCTGCAAGTGGTTTTTTGGATTACAAAAACCAGAAAAAAGTGTGGCTTAGATTCGAGTAAATATGGTAAATTGTCAATTATAGTCTCATCAATAAAACTTTCAAAATATTGGAGGGGAGAATATTCTTCACTTAGTGGATCCGAACACTGCACAGCACATCCATGTATAGCTCAGGCAGTTTGCATTTCCTGCTCCTAAATTTTCGAGCCTTACAGATAGATTTGTTTCATCATCAGTAAGAGCTTCTTCTAAACTGTCCAGTTCAGGTTCTGTCTGTAGAGGCAATACTTGCTGTACCAATGGATCATAGTCACTTTCATCATCCGAAACAATTTCGTCATCTGGTGTTTCAGTCATCACCACACAGAAGAAAAAGAATTTCATCATCCTGTAGAGCTTCATGTTTTCCACGCTTAACCTATAAATAAAATATGATGCAAGAATGAAAACTACGAAATACTAGAATAAACACAACTCACTCTTTCGATACAAATTCATTTTTGCATACCTCATACATACCAATGCGTCAGTGACTCCAAATAGCGTCATTAGCAATTTCTTAATAAGTACTGAAAAAAAAGTATACCTAACTATTGTAAACTTACCGTATTTCTTTCCCTTGCCCTTGAGGAACTAGTAAAGTTCGTTCCATAACCAAGAATTTCAGTATACACAGAATAAAACTATACACAACAATCCTTGTTCACTCAAAAATGTAATAGCAAAACTCGCGATGCTTTTTTGTTCTACACTTCAAACAAACGGCAAGCTGCAAAAGCAAATGCAACTGTGATCTGTTGGCCAAACTTGGAACTACGCAAAGCGATGCCAAACAGTATCATTGAAGCATTGGGAAGGTCAAAACAGCCAGGAATACTTAATGAGGCCATTTGGAATTGCAGAAAGGTTTAAAGACTTTTGTACATTTTTCTTGAATAACTCAAAATCCTCACCTTCCAGTGAAAATGTGTTGCATTACAAAATTAGGCTATATTGAATTTCTTACAAAAACATCCTATTCATTTTTTTCTCCAGTACTAATGGTTTGTATGAAGAGGGCACTAGAAAGTTGAAAAACTTGCTCGACGCCCTTGCACTGTAGCTAACGTAGTTTTTGTGGGCCAGTTTGAGGTAGTTTACCGACTTGATAGACCACAAGTCTCGTGTATCAAACTGTTTGTCTCAGCTTGCTCTGCACTGCTGTGGTACATTGTAAACAGTGAAAAAGTGACAGTACAGAAAATTATTTATTTTTTGTACTGCCAAACATTGTCACTGTTTACGATGTACTACAGTACTGTAGAGCAAGTTGAGATGAACAATTTGATATGGGACACTTGTGGACTATCAAGTCGGGGAAACTATCTCAAAATGGCCAACAAAAACTACGTAAGCTATAGTACATGTGTCGAGTGAGTTTTTCAACATTCTAGTGCTCTCTTCACACAAGCTATTAGTTACAGAGAAAAATGAATAGGAAATTTAATATAGTTTAATTTTGTACAGTGACACATTTTTTGTGGGAGCATGTGGCTTTAGTTATTCAAGAAAAACAAATAAGTGATATTTAATGTGATCTGCCTCGGAAACCATTCAGAATAGGGCGTAATTCCATATGAAATTTTTTTTTTGTTCAGAATACTATCACCCCTCAAAGCATGTACTTTTCCTCCTGACTCACCCTATATATTACTAATGTGTTAAGAAATAGTGTGCACATTATGGTTGTGTGTATGACATCATTCACAATTTTGATGATGTCATGGGTCAAACTGGTACTGAACAGTTCACTGTTCCTGCAGTGGTAGGCTATGTTTATTGACCTGGTCTCCTTATTATGATGAAATTGCATGGGCAGGTGCAATTAGGTTGTTCAGGAAAGTGACTCACTGTGTACTGTGGTTGAGGGAATGAAAGTGATTTGACTTGCTCAGATTTGGCAGATAATTTGTTCTTTTGCAGTAAATAAAACATGATTATCTCCTACATATTACCATTGTTGCATTTCTAGCTATCATCCAGGCATTTACTAGAGAGTTAATTTTGCAATACCCAGCAGGATAATGCACTCGGTTGTTCCTCCACTTCTGTTCATGTTTGTTGTTTTTGTGCTTTATCAGTTACCACAGCCAATTGTGGATGATTTTTCAGTTGGTAACATTCCGTAGTTTCTAAGTTCCTTTCTGTTATATGTTATGTTATTCAGTGTATAATGTTTAAACACCAGAATGTCTGGAACCAGTAGTGAAAAGGCACACGAAAATATCTGCATAAAAAGTTTTGTATCTTCAGTTTTGATAACCTTGGATTACTTAGTTCCTTCATTAAAATAACTGCAAAAATGCATTGAATTACGCAACCATAAAATTATAAGGAGACAGACACCCTGGGTTGAATTTGCCTTCAGGATACTAAATTCTGTGTTACCTGTACACACAATGGTAGTGAGAACTATTCCACCTTTGGAAACAGTTGAGTCCTCCCTCAGGGAAGGAAAACGAATAGGTTGGTGATGGTTAGAAGTAGATCACCTCGGACCCCAGTTTGTAGGGGCTGCATATAGAAGACAGGGAAAGATCTCACAAGTGGTACCCTGTGAGTGACCTACCCCTCTGTTTTAACTGTCCACAATCTACCCCATTTTCCTCCCTTAGGAAGGAACTAACATTTTCAAAACTTGGTATAGTTTTTTCTTTTGTGTGTCTATTGACAGTAGTTTCTTTTGAAGCTAATGGATAGCATAGCTTTAGCATTATTATTGGTTGTGTTGTTTGGAAATGGTGTTATGGCCATAAATATTTACATGTTTTTGTGAACATAACCACCACTTGTGGTTTAGGCATTAGGCCTAGACAGTAGACTTTGATGCTTACAATGAAGCATGAGGAGCAATCAAAGATTGTGGCACAAATGATCAGCATGTTGCCAACCTCTCCAGCTGTTATTGTCAGTAAGTGAATCCTGATCATGCATTGCTGCTTTATTCAAACAGCTCCTCATTTGGCCCCACAGAGGTTGGGTGACCCCCTACCAGAACTCCCCACCTTTTTTAAAAAAAGAAGAAACCTAATCTGATGTACTAGGAATGACCCAGGTCCTTCCACACTGAAGGCAGCAAAGTTAACCATTATTTAATTTAGTCACTGCACAGTACAGGTACATGAAGTTAAACGTACCCCTGATGGTAATTAAATTTAGGAATTAACTGATGTGCAAAGTCTTCACATTAACAATTTCCACCGGTTTGAGATTGTCAGATTTGTCACGAATGATCCTGCTTTGATCTGATTATTCAATTCTTCTTAAAATCTTTTGTCTCTGGAGTTGGTTCTGTTTTGTAAGGACCCTAAATATAATGGATCTAAGTTTAGTGTGCAATCTCCTTTCTGAGTGAGTTATCGTCTAAAAATAAATTTTTGTCTTGCATATTTGGCTTATCAATGGCTGTTACTGCCACACAGTGTTTTATTCATGAGGTCTTCAAAAGTAACAATCATATTACACTTTGAAGAATGATTTCCTAATTGTGGCTGACATATCAAATTCTGTTGAAGCTATCAGTTCCTTCATGATTATTTATTAACTATCTGTGTGGAATGGTGACAAAATATTTTGGGGTGTGATGAAAAAGTTTCATTTGGTCTTTACAGACTCCAGAAACTTGACAATGTTTATAGAGTTGACAGTGTTTCACACGTAGTTTTGGAGAGGTGGTTGCAGTGTAATACTACAGTACGTACTGCAGCTTCTGTAAGAGACATATTCACTCCCTTCAGTCAATAAGTTGTTACTGAATGCATTTTCATGTTAATATCCCTACAAATATCAAAGTGTGATGGTATTCAGTTAATCAGTCAACATGTTTCATGTAATTATGTTTTTATTATCGATTACAAATGTTGCCCTTATTTATTTTGTATCACTTTCATAGGATGGAGACATTTGAAAAATTCTTGAATAACTTGAAAGATGATAAATTAGAACCTTATCTGAAATCGGAGCCAATTCCTGAAGATAATGATGGACCTGTAAAAATAGCTGTGGCCAAAAATTTTGATGAAATTGTGACCAATAATGGACAAGACACACTTATAGAATTTTATGCTCCATGGTGTGGACATTGCAAGAAGCTGGCACCAGTTTATGATGAGCTGGGAGAGAAGGTAAATGTAAACCATGTGACTTTGTTATATTTTTCATTGTTATTGAAGTTCAGAATCTGGTTGCCAGCCAGAAGGATAAAAGAAAATCTCATCTCTTTATTTTCTCTCGTGAAATTTTGGTGCATTTCGTAGGTATTCAGGCAGAACTCGATGTGAAAGTAACAGTTTGGAATTTGAACTGGAGAGAGAGACTTTTTTATTGGTAATTGGAATGGATAGATCAATTGGTTAGTACATTAAGAAAGGATCTGGAACTTCAGTGTTATGTGACAGATTTGCAGCTGAAACTTACAGGACAGTACTAATCCAGAATCAGACTGCCTCTGGAGCTGCCTTTGCTTGTTTTATTCAATATAAACTTTTGGAAGCAACAATTCATGTTGTAAATGAGGCTTTGCAACAAGGAAGGGCATGTCTGCAGAACCCATGCTACATCTTTACGATTACTTTCCAATTCAGAAATTTAAGTGTTTGGCGGCAGATTCATAGAACCACTTCGAATTCCTTGATCATTCAACCTTCAGATTAGCATGTAGCCATACTGAATAACCTGAGTCTGTCTGTGCACTCTGATTTCTCTTATTTTATTGCAATTGCTATTTCTCAGTATATAAATGGGGACCAATAAAATATTTATGGAATTGTACAAGAAAACATTGCTGCGAGGACCTGCAATAAAAGAACACAGATTTTCTGTATTTAGCAGTTGGTGCACAAAAGGATGAGGTGACAAGTTACGTGTATTAGGCTACCCACCAACCATGGAGGTAAAGTCTGATATTGCAGATAATCAACAGGTACCATTTGACCAACATTATGGTCAGTACCAGAAGGCTGATTTTTGGATTATGGCACATTGTTAAACATTGATTATATGTTGATGAAAATTTTAACACTTCAATTGAATTGTCCAGATAATAATTTCATGAGGTGTAACATGGGTTGTGATACGGAAATGACTGAAATGATAAACTAGTACTGATTTGTGCACGTTTGGTATGTTTAGAATGGTGTTCAACATAGTGTATAATCTGCTGATAGTAAACACTGCCTCAGTATAAAATAATTTTATATTATTGCAGTACATATTCTGTAGGTCCATTATTGCTTGATAGTGCATGGAGGTAAAATGAGTCAAACATTTGACAATCCCATACAGAGATCAGAAATGCAATTTTCAGATATTGTGTAAACAGACATTGAGTCATAAAATATAAAGAAGATTCTTGTGGCTTCAAGAACATGAACGGTCTAAAGCAGCAACACACATTAACACAGAAATATTTGGGAAATAGTCTTATGTCTTTGTTGAAGAATTTGTTTAGAGAAAAACATTTTTTCAAACAAAAACTCCTTACTTTTAAATACAGAATAATCCCACTTCTACATTCCCAGAATTAATGTTTTCCTTCAGTTTACATTTTTTTACTTCATGAAATTTCCTATGTTCAGTGCTAATTCACACGCATTTTTTTTTTAGTAAATGTATTTATAATTTTCCTGGGATTTGATTTATGGAACAGTGTTCAAGAAGGAAAACGGTCCTGATTGATATAAAATGATGCTATAAAATGATGCTGGCATGGCATTAGCTTTTGAGTAAAGACCGAAGTGTTTACAAACATTAAGTGGTTAGGTTTTTTGATACCAGGGCTCTGTTCAGCAGATTTGAATCATTAAAAGTTAGAACAGTTTGTGCAATGTCTCCTGCCATTGCCAAGCTTTACTTGGCATTGTGTCTGATAGAAGTAAGTAGATCCGTTCGAATACGGATATCTTGATGGACCACAACTGTTTGTTTTAAAACAGTCTCCACCTTGTGCTCATTGTGACATCTATGCATTACTCAAGTGCATATTTTCCGTGTTTCATTGTTTGTCCACCTGTAGTACAAGTTGACACCGTTGCTCTCTTTGTGTTGCTCGGGTGTTTCTGCTTTAAATAATGTACACTGCACAAGTTATGTATTTTTTCATGTTTAGCATGATGTGTTCAGAGAATTTATCCTCATTGTCAAGTGCTAATACTCACGTAAGTGTTTTTTGTGATGTTTGACAAACAGTGTGAGTGATGGTTTGCGTATGTGTGAGAAGCACAATGGAAGAGGCACAGTATACCTTGTAACTTCAAAAAGGCAACTACAGTGGAAGAGGCAGAACACGTGCAAAGCATGAAAAAAATATGTAACCGACAGATTTTCATTATTCAAACAGCGAATGGCACAGTCAATTATGAGGAATGAAATTAAGTCAAACATTTCTACTTTCCAGGCCCACAGAATGTTGAATTCTTCCTGTGGTGTTATTTATTCTAGGCTGCTCGACAGTCTGAGGCCGAAAACCAATCTTATCTCTCTAATCAGGGTGTCATTGCTGTCCATCGTGCAACGAAAAAGTAGATTTCTCCTTAGTGCCCACCCACATTCTTTTCCTCACCTTTGATAGCATGGTGCTTCCGTCCAAGGTCAAAGCAGACTATGAAATTATCGGTCTGACCGTACATTCCGAACCTGATGCGTTGTTACCAGTGTCATAATTTCAACCACACTAGAACATCTTGTCAATACCCTGCTGTATAAACTGCAATGGCGGCCATACCACCTGCTCTTGGGATTGTCCTGTGTATGTTGATGAGCGGGCTGTCAGAGATTCAGGTACAGGAAAAAGTGTCTTACCCAGTCGCTCAAAAGTTATTGGCTACTCGCAAACACTGCATTCTCCTGTCTGGCACCTACAGTTATGTTTGTGTTACCCTTCGCTCCGTGAAGGACATGGCCACTCAGACATATGACCTCAAATTCAGCTCTGAAGTTGGGAAATTGCCCAGTGTCATGGTAGCATCACCATCTCCCCATCAAGCTGTGCAACGAGCCATCAAACGCTCACCTCAAGGGACAAAACCACCAACTATTGGTAGGCCAGAAAAGACAAGGGTAGTACTCCCCCTTCCCCTTCACTGTCTCGAAGATCCTCTTTCACAGGGTTGCCACATGATGCCTTTGCCCAGCCATCCTCTATCGCCACTGTGTACCACCAACCGTTTTTCAGCATTGGACTGCACAGACTGGCAGCACACACAAGCCGATGCTTCTGTGGATCCCATGGAGCAGGATGCTGCTGCTTCTCTGCTCTGTAGCAGCGACTCCTCACAGGCTGTCACTCGGTAGCCGCCAAGGTGACACCCTTTCATCTCTTCATCATGACTATCCTCCAGTGGAGTGTTCGTAGCCTTCAGTCCCACAAAGAGGATTTATGGCTGCTTTTAGCATTGCAGCATCCCCTTGTACTCTGCCTTCAGGAAACAAAATTGCATCATCACGACAGCTTTGAGCTTTCAGATTTCTTCCCGGTTCGTTTTGACCTTACCCCTGAAGTCGGCATTCCATCTCGTGGGGCATCATGCAACTCATATGGCATGATGTTCGTAGTCAACCCACCTCCCTGACTACCTGTCTTCAAACTTTTGCAGTCTGCCTTTTCCTTCCCCACCTGACTTTTCCCTCTGTACCGTTTATGTCCCTCCATCATTCTGTGTCACCAGGGCAGACTGCCTTCAGCTTTTTGGGCCGCTATCTTTCCCATTTTTTGCTACTCGGTGACTTTAATGTGCATCATCCCCCTTGGGGTTCTACCAGGACCTGTTAGAGAGGTGCTGTCTTGGCTGACCTTAACCATCTTAACCTCTTCTGCCTTAACACTGGAGCACACTTTCTGACTTCTCGCACACCTATTTCCATTTGGGCCTATCCTTTTGCACTGCCCAGCTTGTCCATAGACTTGAATGGTCCATTCTTTGACACACCTACTTTAGCAACCATTTCCCGTGTGCTCTGTTTGCTGACTGTCTACCCGCGTGCATGCCCAAATGGCAGCTTACTAAGGCTGCCTGTCAGCTTTACTCCTCCCTGGCGACCTTCGGAGGACAAGATTTCCCCATTTGTGATGACCAGGTGGACTCTCACCAGTGTTACCGTTAAAGCTGCAGAACGTTCCATTCCTCGCACTTCCCTTTACCCTTTCTTTCCCTCACATCTTCTTCTGCCTTTTTCCTTTCTTCCCTGTCATTAGTTTCTCATTTCATGGACATTGTAGTTCCCTCTCCTAATGTGGGATTTTATCGGTTTTAGTTAATCTAAGGTTGGAGGGACTGATGACCGCGTAGTTTGGTCCCTTCTCCAACCAACCCACTTTCCTTTACCATGTCGTGACCCATTCCCTTGGTGGACTGAGGCATACCGCGTTGCAGTTTGTCCACGGAGACGTGTCCTCGGCTTTAACCATCATCCTATTATGGGGAAACTGCATTTGTTATAAAAAGATGCATGCAAAGTGTCATCGCGGTTTTGGGATAGCAAATGATGTAGCTGGATTTCATTCACTACTTCTTTTAACAGTACCACACTTTGCTCTGTTGTGTGGTCCAACCTCTGACGGTTCTCTGGGACCAAGATCCATTACCCCCCATTTCCAGCCTCACAGTAGCCGACAATGTTACCGTGGATGCTGTTGCTATCTCAAACACCTTGGGCCACCATTTTGCAAAAGTTTCGAGCTCTTCCCACGATCGCCCCACATTCCTCCATTGGAAAAGAGTAAAGGAGGCTTGGTTGATACCCTTTTCTTTTGAGAATCGTGAGTGCTACAATGTTGTCTTTGTTATGAGGGAGCTCGATCATTCTCGCAGTTCATCCTGATCCTATGCCCCAGTACCAGATGCCATCCACATTCAGATGTTGCAGCACCTTTCTCTTGCGGGCAAGCACTTCCTGCTTAACACATACAACCGCATATGGGCAGAGGGCACATTTCCCGGATGCTGGTGTGAAGCCACAGTCCCACCCATAACTAAGCCCAGTAAGGACAAAAACCTTCCTTCTAACTACTGCCCCATCTCTTACCAGCTGCATTGGCAAGGTGATGGAATGTTATGATTAGTGCCTGGCTGGTATGGTGGCTAGAGTCTCACAATTTACTGACGACTGCACAGTGTGGATTTAGAGAACAGTGATCTGCAGTTGGCCATCTCTCTACTTTGTCCACCCATGTTGTGAATGGTTTTCTGCGGGAATCGCTGACTATGGCCATGTTTTTTGATGTGGAGAAGTCCGAAGACACCTGCTGGACAACTGGTATCCTCCGTACTCTTTACATGAGGGGCTTCTGTGGCTGCTTGCCCTGTTTCCTTCAGGCATTTTTACAAGATAGTTTTCAACGTGCATGTGGGTTCTACTGTGTCGGACAACTTTATCCAGGAAAATGGTGTCTCAGGGTTCTGTCCTGAGTGTTGCCCTCTTTCCTATCGCCATTAACCCTATCATGGCCTGTCTCCCATCGGGCATCTCGGGCTCCCTTTTTGTTGACGATTTTGCCATCTCTTGCAGTTCTCCATGGACCTTTCTCACTGAATGGTGTCTTCAGCAGTGTCGTGATCATCTTTACTCCTGGAGCATCGACAGTGGCTTTTACTTTTCCACTGACAAACCTGTCTGTGTGAATTTCTGGCAATGCAAGTGGTTGCTCCTACTATCTTTACATCTTTGGCCTGTTGCCTGCCATTCATTAAAACTAAGAAATTCCTGGGGCTCAAGTTCGATAGGAAACTCTTGGTCCTCCCATGTATCTTACCAGTCAGCCCGCTGTGCGTGATTCCTCTGTCCGGTGTCCTCAGTTGCATTTCCTGGGATGCCGATCGAACCACCCTCCTCCTGGTCCTTTGCCTGTTTGAAACTTGACTATGGGTGCTTTGTTTGTGCAGCTGCACGCCCATCCCTCTACACTGTCTCATCACTATCAAGCATCATGGCATCCATTTGGCCACGGGGCGCCTTTTACACCAGCCTGGTTGAGAGTCTGTATGCTGAAACTGCTTAACTACCCCTGTCCTACCGTCTTGCCTTTCTCCTCAGTTGCTATGCATGCTGTTTGTCACCCCCTGTGGGTCAGGGGGTTAGAATAGGCCCGAGGTATTCCTGCCTGTCGTACAAAGCGACTTAAAAGGACTTTCACATATTTTGGCCTTATGCGATGGTCCCCTGTAGGGTTTGACCTCCATTCTTCAAAATTTTCCCGAAGAGCGAGCCAATTGCGAAAGGGCGCCTTACAAGGTGCATCATGTCCATTGTGCATTGAGATCTTTAGCCCACTTTCTTGTCGTCACATTGCAGTCCTGCCCATTCTCCATGTCTTGGGTGAGGACACCTTCCTGGGTGCGTTTTCCATTATGCTCTATGCAGTGTCGATTTCTACGTCAATGATGACCACGGACTTCTTTGCACCTGATATCCAGCACGGTAGCCAGTCCGTTGTGGTGGGGCTGCCATGTACCCTGTAGGTTGTAGCTCCTGACCACACAGGGATTGCTCAGCTGATGCCTGCGCCATTAACTCCCCACGTATGCCAAGGGGTAAATGCCCATCCCCATGGGGCATTGGGACTCATGGCAATGGTCATCCTGCCAGGTGGCCTTTGCTGCCCAGAAGTAAGACCCCAAATCGTTCCCCTCCCTGGCCACACCATGGGAGGAACATCAGGCTAAGGATGGCAGCGGATCTTATTTGCCCCGGTACATTGTATGTTCAAGAGCTGATGGGGAATCCTTCATCACGATGAAGTCTGTTTTTTGTTGAGCATTTATAGGACAAGTTCGAGGAGGTGGAGGGCTTGTCTAAAATGAGATCTGGGTCAGTCTTGGTCAAAATGGCATCCTCTGCCCAGCCATAGGAGTTACTTGCTTGTGACAAGCTGGAGATGTTTCTGTAACCATAACACCCCTTAAGAGCTTAAATATCGTCCAGAGTATCATATTTCAGAGACCTTCTTTTGCAGTTCGACAATGAGCTGTGTGCCAATTTAGAGCAGCGAAGTGTACATTTTGTCCGGTGTGTCCACCGGGATCCGAAGGATAATCAGGTTCCCACCGGTGCCTTCATCTTGGCCTTTGAGTGTGATACATTGCCCGAGAAGGTCAAGATGATGGTCTACCGGTGTGATGTAAAGCCCTATATCCCTCCTCCTGATGCGGTGCTTTAAGTGCTGGAAGTTCAGCCACATGTCTTCCCGCTGTACTTCCAGAGTCACATGCCAAGATGGCAGACGCCCATCACATTACAATTCTCCATGTGCCCCGCCTCCCATCTGTGTCAGCTGCAGAGAGCACCATTTGCCTTGCTTGCCTGACTGCAGGATTCTCCAGAAAGAAAGGAAAATCATGAAGTACAAGACCTGGAGAGACTGGCGTACACTGAGGCTGCATCCTGTGTGTATGACATCGTCTCACACTACCGCTATAACAGTTCTGGCACCATCAGCTCTGCCAACCCAGGTCACCTCTCAGAGGTGGAAGATTGCACCATCCCCCTTGATGGTGGGAGCTTGTTGTTCCTTGCTCCTGCACCACCTACTTCAGGAGCAAACACCCCCCCCCCCCCCCCCACCACCACCACCATCATCGGGGATGTCTGTCCCCACTGCTAAGCTGGAGAAGTGTAATCCTTCTTCGGCTTCTCTCACTAGGAAGGGGTCCCTTGTCACTCCCTTCCCAGGTTTCTTCCAGTGGGAAAGATGACACCTGCCAATGGCTGAAGAGCCCTAAAGCAGCTGGTCATAGCACTTCCGCTCATCCTCAGCCCTGGAGACTTAGCCAGTGAAGTCCTCTCAGCCAGGGAAACCCAAGGAGCAGCAAGAGAAATCCAAAAAGAAAACCCCTAAGACCAAGGAAGTTGCAGGATGGGGTGGAGATTTTGGTGTCCGCTGAGGACCTAGATCTCGCCAGACCCACAGACACAATGGATATAGACTGCTCAGGCAATAAATCGGTGGCAGCAGGTGACTCTGAGGCGTAAACTGCCTCATTGAATGTTTCATGCTGTCCCAGTCTCATGATGTTATCCTCCAGTGGAATTGCGGCGGTTTTTTCCACCGCCTGGCTGGATACAGCAACTGTTAAGCTTTACACCTGCTAACTGCATGCCCTCTAGGAAAGCTGGTTCCCAGCAATGCAGACCCCTGCCCTCCGCGGCTATAAGGGATATTACAGGAACCGTAGCGACTATAATTGAGTGTCAGGTGGAGTTTGCGTTTATGTCCTAAACTCGGTCTGTAGTAAACATGTGCCTCTTCAAACCTCTCTTGAAGCTGTGGCTGTCAGAATGAGGACAACACAGGAAATAAATGTCTGCAATGTATATCTTCCTCCAGATGGAGCAGTACCCCTGAACGTATTAGCTGCTCTGATCGATCACCTCTCCAAATCATTCCTACTTCTGGGAGATTTTAATGCCCATACACCCTTGTGGGGTGGTACCATACTTACTGGCTGAGGCAGAGATGTCAAAACCTATCGTAGTTTGACCTCTGCCTCCTGAACACTGGGGCTGCCACACATTTCAGTGTGGCTCATTGTAGTTACTTGGCCATTGATTTATCAATTTGCAGCCCAGGACTTCTCCCATCTATCCACTGGAGAGGACATGGCGACCTGTGTGGTAGTGACCTCTTCCCCATCTTCCTGTCACTGCCCTAGTGTCAGGCACATGGACACCTGCCCAGATGGGGTTCGAGCAAGGTGGACTGGGGAACCTTCAGCTCTGTTGTCACTGCTGAATCTCCCCCACACGGTAACATCGATGTGATGGTTGAGCAGGTGACTAGCACAATTGTTTCTGTGGCAGAAAACGTGATCCCTCACTCTTTAGGGTGCCCGAGGTGTAAGGCAATCGCTTGGTGGTCGCCAGAAGTCGCTTCGTTTTCAGCCATAAAGTCGTGTGTCATTCACTTCTGTCAGCATTGTACCTTTCATCTGGAACCTGTACTTTACCCTAATGATGATTCACTCACTGTAGTGGAGACATACCATTTCCTAGGACTAATTTTGACACTCGATTGACTTGGCTCCCTCATCTTCGTCAGCTTAAGCAGAAGTGCTGGCAGCACCTCAACTCCCTCTGTTGCCTGAGCAACACCAGTTGGGGTGCATATTGCTCTATGCTGGTGCAGCTCTACAGATCCCTTGTCCAATCCCGAATTGACTGTGGGAGTGTGGTTTATGGTTCAGCAGCACTTTCAGCATTGCATTTACTCGACCCTGTGCACCACTGTGGGGTTCGATTAGTGACAGGAGCTTTTAGGAAGAGTCCGGTGACCAGTGTACTGGTGGAGGCTCCTCCATTGCAGATCAGATGTGCGCAACTGCTCGCCAGTTATGCAGCAGACATTCATAGTTCCCCTGAGCATCCAAATTACAGTCTCCTTTTCCCACCCGCGGCAGTCCATCTCTCATCAGCGGCCCATATTGGTGCTACAGATTGCGTTTTGCATGCGGTCCCTTCTCTCTGAACTGGAGTCCTTCCCTTTACCACCTCTACTTGCGGTCCATTCACGTATGCCTCCATGGTGTACGCCTCGGCCGCAGCTTCGTCTGGACCTTTTTCATGGCCCTAAGGACTCCGTTAACCCTGCCGCTCTCCGCTGTCATTTCCTCTAGATTCTTGACGTGTTCCGGGTCTCTGAACTGATTTACACAGACGGCTCAATGGCTGATGGTCACGTAGCCTTCACATTTGTTCATGGAGGACATATTGAGCAGCACTCCTTGCCGGTTGGCTGCAGTGTCTTCACTGCAGAGCTGGCAGCCATATCTCGTGCTCTTGAGTACATCCACTCATGCCCTGGCGAGTAATTTCTCCTGTGTACTGACTCATTGAGTAGCCTACAAGCTATCGACCAGTGCTACCCTTGCCATCCTTCTGGTAGCGTCCATTCAGAAGTCCGTCTATGCCCTGGAACAGTTCCCCCATTCCATGGTGTTTGTGTGGACCCCAGAACATGTCAGAATCCCCGGCAACGAACTTAACAGGCTGGCCAAATAGGCGACGCGGAAACTGCTTCTGGAGATAGGCATCCCTGAAGCTGACCTGCTTTCTCTTACACCACAGGGTTTTCCGGCTTTGGGAGATGTAATGGCATGACAGCACGCACAACAAACTGCGTGTCATTAAGGAGACTATGAATGTTTGGAAGTCTTCCATTCAGCCCTCTCACAGGTAATCAGTTGTCCTTGCCGGCTTTGCATTGGCCATACGTGTTTAAGGCATGGTTACCTACTCCGTTGCGAGGAACCATCTCAGTGTGACTGTGGCTCCCAAATGACAGTCGTCAACCTCTTGCTTGACTGCCCACATGAAGCCGCTCTGCGGCAGATTTTTAACTTTCCCTGTACCCTGCCTTTGGTGTTGGGCGACAATGCCTCCACAGCAGCTTTAGTTTTAAGTTTTATCCTTGAGAGTGGGTTTTATACTTCTATGTAGGTTTTAGTGCTTGTTCTTTGTCCCCCTGTGTCCTCCACCCTAGTGCTTCTAGAGTGGAGGTTTTAATGTATTGCAGAGTGGCTGGCTTTCCTTTTTTATTCTCTTGGTTGGCCAGCCACTGTAATCTGCTTTCATGTTTTGCTCTCTTCTGTTTTTAGCGTATCTGTTTTCTTATCCTCTTTTGTTCCTTTTAGTCTTCGTTGCCTTCCCTTCATTCTTGTGGCTTTTCCTTTCTTTCCATTTTGTGGTTCTTTCTCCCGCCTCCAAACCAGCCAACCATACTGTTTGTCTGCCATGCGTGACCACCCATCCTATGCCTCCTCCTTTGATGATTCCTGTGATCATCAGTATGGGACTCATCCTTCTGTTATGTCCTGGAGTCCACTTTCGGCACTTGCTACGGTGGCTTAACTTCACATTACCTGCACCTTTTCCAGTGGGTGTGAACCCTTCACCACCTTGCCTTTGTGAAGGGGCCCATGTTAACCTTCGCCTTCATTCACTTCCTAAGGACACTACTCCAGCCTCGTTCTATGGCCTTCAGTTTCTTGACCTGCAGATGGAACTTCACGATAGTACCTTTGTATACACTGATGGCTCTGGTACTGACAGTGGGGTTGGGTGTGCCTTCGTCATTGGCACCTGTGTCTTTCGATGTGCTTCCGGCACACTGCTCAGTATTTACAGCTGAGCTCTTCACCTTGTATCAGGCCATGGGGTACATGCGGCGACACAGCCTTTTTCAATTGTGTCCTCTGCTCAGACTCATTCAGTGCCCTTCAAAGTCTATGTCCACTGTACACTGCCCATCCTTTAGTGCAGCAGGTCCAAGAAAACTCAGCTGCTCACTCTTGGAGCCAGTCTCATGTTCTGTGGGTTCATGGTCATGTCTGTCTGCCAGGAAACGAGGCTGCTACCAAGGCTGCAGTCCTCATGCCTCAGCCCGTGACTACCTATGTGCCCTCCGATGATCTGTGTCGCTGTCTGTGAGGTGGTGGTGTCCCTTTGGCATTGCCACTGATCCTAACTTCACGGGAATGAACTCCGGCTTATTAAGCCTCTCCCAGTGGCTTGGATGACTCCTTTCTGTCTTTGTGTTCTATAGTTTTGGTTTGGGTGCAGTTGTTTTTGTGCCCTAAAGCAAAACAAAAACAAGTTCCAGTTACATCAGCTGTTAAACATAGTACAAAATTCAGATAACCATTATTAGACAGCGAAAAAGTCCCTGGAGAGTATTAGATTCCTGCTATGTACATAAATAAACTGTGAAAATGAAAGGGTGGGGGGCAAATCCCCTAAGTGACTTTTACTGCTTAAAAACTTATTTCCTGCTTTTACACCATTTTTGAAAAGTGTAAAACTGGGGTTCCACTGTAATCCATCACCTTGTTAGGACTTTTTACTTGGGAGTTGAAGATTTTCGTGCTTGTGTATTTCACACCAGAGACAAATTCTTCACATTACAAGGTAAATTTCATTCCCTTGTTCTGATAAGGCACATTTGTTTCATTTGGAGAAGTATTGTGAATCATGATCAAAGAGATAGATTGTGGGGTTGTGATATACATTCTTGCTTGCATAAAAACATTGACATTATCTTTTTTGTAGACACTGCACAGAATTAACCCTTTTTCTTAATGGTAAAGACTTTTTTTATAGCAGTGAATTGCTACAGATGGATCCCACACTGTATCAGTGAATGGAAGCTTCCAAAATAGGCAGGTTTTTAGACATTGGATATTATCCAAATGGCAAATGTTACTGAGCTATGACTTTCCAACCCCCCCCCCCCCCCCCTACCCCCCTGAGGTCCCCACGGATCTTTCGTGCATACATGTGTGGTGTACATGGGGCCCTAAGCTATTGCAGCCTTTCTTTTCTTCCAGGCTAAGTTTCTTTTGTCATATCCAACCCTTCCTTTCCTAGCTTCTGCCCCACCTCACCCCAACCTATCCTTTGTTCCTCAGTGTTTGTTTTTGAAGACTTGAGCCATTCCTTTTCGGTTTTGGCTTGTGTTTCCGCTACCACTCCTTTTTTTCCAGTCCTCCTTGCGGGTTTGACCTTCATTTGTAAGTTCTGTTTCCATAGTTTTAGATATTTCTATTTGAGGAAGAACTCCCTCCCTAGTGTCTCTGGCAATGGGTTCCCCTTTGCCTCGCCCCCTCCCCTTTGCCATTGAAGATTTGCTGGCAGGACTTGATCTCTGCCTCTTCAACACTGGAGACCCCCACACACTTGAGTGTGGCACACTGCACTTTCTTTGCATTGATCTTTCTGTTTGCAGCTGTGGATTTCTCCCCTCCGTTCAGTGGGGAGTTCATGACGATTTGTGTGACCGTAATCATTTTCCGATCATCTTATCTTACCTTAAATGTCACTCGCTTGGATGCCCTCCCCCACAGGTATGGGCAAAGTAAGGCTCATTTTTATCTGCTGACGTTCTGCAGGTGCCTCGGGAATTTCCTGAACTGTTATCGTCACCAGCCCGGACTCTGTTGCTGAGCATTGTGCTCAGTATTTCGCCCGGGCCTCAGCATTGGTGTACTATCCACCTGCATTCCATTGTCTCACACTGTCTGGAACGACTCCACTTTCTTTTGTTCCTCACTGCCTGTAGCCTTATAACACCCCGTTTAGCGAGTGGGAATTTGCCAGCACCTTTGCTCTCTGCTCCAATACGGCTCCTTGACTGGAGAGTGTGCACGACCGAATGCTTAACCATCTCTGCAGAGAGGGAACTCCCTTCCCAATGGCAAGAAAGCATCATTTTAGTTTCATAACCAGGTAAACTGCCTCTTCAGATAGACAGCTATTGTTGGGTCAGTTTAATCAGTGTCCTGCGAGTTACTTGAACATGTGGTGAGTCAAAGGCTGTATTGATCCTTGAATCCCGGGATCTTTTGGCTGCCGTGGCCATTATGCTGCACATAGTTTAGTCCACCTGGAGTCTGTTTTTGCCCATCATCAATTTGCTGCAGTCTTCTTTTATCTGCATAAAGCTTATGATACCACATAGCACAACTGCATCCTTACCTCCTTCATGTCCCACTTTCCAGGTACAGATTGGTCCCTCCTGTGGAAAATCCCATCAGCAGGAGAACGGAGTTCCATAGAACTCTGTTTTGAGTGGCCCCTCTCTTTTTAGTGGCTATTGATGGTCTTGTGTTAGCTGTGGAGGCTACAGTGTCCTCTTTGTATGCTGACCATTTCTGTTTGTCCACGATGGCCATTGTTGAATGCAGACTGCAGGAAGCAAATCCCCGAACACAATCTGGGGCTGTCATTCGTGGCTTTCATTTGTTGGCTGCCAAGACCTGTTATGCATTTATTGTTACTGTACAGTCAATCCTTACCTGGATCTGTACCTTGATGACCAGTCCCTAAATTTGGAGGACTCTCATTGTTTCTTGGGACTTTCTTTAATGCTCGGTTAATATAGCTTCCCAATCTTCAGCTGAATCTGACATGCTGGTCTTGCCTCAGTGCTCTTCAACAAGTCAGCAATACCAACTAAGGTGCAGACTGCACTGTGATAACAGCTCAACACAGCATTGGTCCAGCCTCATCTAGATTATGGGAGTGTTGCATATGGTTTGGCCTCAACTTCCACATTACAGATGCTGGACCTGATGCACCATTGTGGGGTATGACTAGCAACTTGTGCCTTCCAGACTATCCTTAATCAACCTCGTAGCAGAGGCCGATATTCCACTACTGAGAGTTCTGCACAAAAAACAATTGATCGCTTATGCATTAAGCATTTGCTGTTCCCTGGATCACCTAAACTACCATATCCTCCTTCCAGATACAAAGATCCAATATGTGGAACATGGCCCAGGCCTGGGGTTTCACTGCCATCTGCATCCAGCCTTTTTTCTGAACTTCAACTTTTCCATATACCACTTCTTCTCTGAGGCCTGTCCACAGCTCTGTCTTGATCTACCACAAGAACTGAAACACACTGCTCATCCTGAGATCCTCTGATGTGAATTCTCCTCTCTCTCTCTCTAGGCAAGCTCCATGCTTGTGGGACACACTGGCTCAAAATGGTTCAAATGGCTCTGAGTGCTATGGGACTTAACAGCTATGGTCATCAGTCCCCTAGAACTTAGAACTACTTAAACCTAACTAACCTAAGAACATCACACAACACCCAGTCATCACGAGGCAGAGAAAATCCATGACCCCGCCGTGGGACACACTGGCTTTACTCATGTTCATGTGGAATGTAATGAACTCCACTCCTCTCTGGATGACAGCAGTGTTTTCACTGTGGTATTGGTAGTCATCTGTCATGTTCTTGAGCATCTGTCTTCCGTCACTGGTGATTCTTTCCTCATCTGTAATAACTCTTTGAGAAGTTTGAGCTCTTGACTGATGTTAACCTGGCCATCCCTTGATCCTGACTATCCATGTTTCCCATTTTGCCCTTGAACAATGTGGAGGTTTGGTAGTCTTTGTCTGGACCCCAGGTCACATTGGGATCCCAGGGAATGTACTTGCTGACAGTCTTCCCAAATTGGCTACCAGGAAGCCACATCTTGAGGTCAGTTTTATGCTGTCAAGTACGGAGTGGCATTCTCTGATCTTGCTGCACCAACTACAGGCATAAAAGGAGGCCATGAATTTGTGGAGGTCCTCCATGTGGACCTTATGCAAGGTCTGTCATCTTTTGCTGGCTCCACATTGGCAATACTTGGCTGACTGTGGGGTATGCCAATCTATACTAAATGTTAACAAATTTCTCGTCTTCAGAAATTCTTTCCTTGCTATTGCCAGTCTACATTTTATATCCTCTCTACTTCGACCATCATCAGTTATTTTGCTTCCCAAATAGCAAAACTCCTTTACTACTGTAAGTGTCTCATTTCCTAATCTAATTCCCTCAGCATCACCTGACTTAGACTACATTCCATTATCCTCATTTTGCTTTTGTTGATGTTCATCTTATACCCTCCTTTCAAGACACTGTCCATTCCATTCAATCGCTCTTCCAAGTCCTTTGCTGTTTCTGACAGAATTAAAATGTCATCAGCAAACCTCAGAGTTTTAATTGTATTTTACCCCTGCCACCTTCAGAATATGAGAGAGAGTATTCCAGTCAACATTGTCAAAAGCTTTCTCTAAGTCTACAAATGATAGAAACGTAGGTTTGCCTTTCCTTATCTGTTTTCTAAGATAAGTCGTAGGGTCAGTATTGCCTCATGTGTTCCAATATATCTACAGAATCCAAACTGATCTTCCCCGAGGTCGGCTTCTACCAGTTTTTCCATTCGTATGTAAAGAATTCGTGTTAGTATTTTGCAGCTGTGACTTATTAAACTGATAGTTTGGTAATTTTCACATCTGTCAACACCTGCTTCCTTTGGGATTGGAATTATTATATAATTCTTGAAGTCTGATGGTATTTCGCCTGTCGCATACATCTTGCTCACCAGATGGTAGAGTTTTGTCAGGACTGGCTCTCCTAAGGCTGTCAGTAGTTCTAAGAGAATGTTGTCTACTCGCAGGGCCTTGTTTCGACTCAGGTCTTTCAGTGCTCTGTCAAACTCTTCACGCAGTATCGTATCTCCCATTTCATCTTCATCTACATCCTCTTCCATTTCCATAATATTGTCCTCAAGTGCATCGCCCTTTCTATATACTCCTTCCACCTTTCTGCTTTCCCTTCTTTGCTTAGAACTAGGTTTCCATCTGAGCTCTTGATATTCGTGCAAGTGGTTCTCCTTTCTCCAAAGGTCTCTTTAATTTTCCTATAGGCAGTATCTATCTTACCCCTAGTGAGATAATCCTCTACATCCTTACATTTGTCTTCTAGCCATCCCTGCTTAGCCATTTTGCACTTCCTGTAGATCTCATTTTTGAGACCCTTGTATTCTCTTCTGCCTACTTCATTTACTGCATTTTTATATTTTTTCCTTTCATCAATCAAATTCAATATCTCCTCTGTTACTCAAGGATTTCTATTAACCCTAGTCATTTTACCTACTTGATCCTCTGCTGCCTTCACTACTTCATCTCTCAAAGCTACCCATTCTTCTTCTACTGTATTTCTTTTACCCATTCCTGTCCATTGTTCCCTTATGCTGTCCCTGAAACTCTCTACAACCTCTGGTTCTTTCAGTTTATCCAGGTCCCATCTCCTTAAATTCCCACCTTTTTGCAGTTTCTTCAGTTTCAATCTGCAGTTCATAACCAATAGATTGTAGTCAGAATAGATTGTAGTCAGAATCCACTTGGTTCCTAAATCTCTGTCTTACCATTATATAATCTATCTGATACCTTCTAGTATCTCCAGGATTCTTCCAGGTATACAACCTTCTTTTATGATTCTTGAACCAAGTGTTAGCTATGATTAAGTTGTGCTCTGTGCAAAATTCTACCAGGCGGCTTTCTCTTTCATTTCTTAGCCCCAATCCATATTCACCTACTATGTTTCCTTCTCTCCCTTTTCCTACTACCGAATTCCAGTCACCCATGACTATTAAATTTTCGTCTCCCTTCACTATCTGAATAATTTCTTTTATCTCCTCATACATTTCATCAATCTCTTCATCTGCGGAGCTAGTCGGCATATAAACTTGTACTACTGTGGTTGGCGTGGGCTTCGTATCTATCTTGGCCACAATAAAATGTTCACTATGCTGTTTATAGTAGCTTACCTGCATTCCTATTTTTTTTATTCATTATTAAACCTGCTCCTGTATTAGCCCTACTTGATTTTGTATTTATAACCCTGTATTCACCTGACCAGAAGCCTTGTTCCTCCTGCCACCGAACTTCACTAATTCCCACTGTATCTAACTTTAACCTATCCATTTCCCTTTTTAAATTTTCTAACCTACCTGCCTGATTAAGGGATCTGACGTTCCACGCTCCGACCCGTAGAACACCAGTTGTCTTTCTCCTGATAACAATAACTGGTGCAATATTGGGAGTAAAATTTAAGAATATGCACAGTACTGCAATTCACATGTTCTGTGGAGCAATTTAGCAGCACTTGTGCCATTAAATGTGTGAAGCACAGCATAAGCTAGAAAAGAATTTTGCTCTCTCCACACCTCTAAACATCCATGACCTTGTGACCTTATTGTCTTAGTTGATCTTTTGACAAAGGCTATACTAAAACTTCCTATCTGCTAATGTTTTTAACTTGCATAAGATAAAACCTCAGCATGAATGTGTCTGTAAATCTGCCACTAATCAACGATAGTAGATTAACTAATCTAGATCATGGAAGTTATCATGTACTCGCATCAGTCAGCTGAAAAATGATTTCCATCTTTATGTAGATGGCAGGAAATCCTAACTATCTATACACAAATTACTTTCACAACCTCTCACAGGAATATTTCTTTACTACACTACAGCACTGGCATTTATGCTATGAGAATTTGCATATGTATTTCTACTGCTGCTACAATCTTGTTAAAGGTGAAAACTGTGTTTCTGTGTAAATAAGCTTTTAACAAATATCAGTTTATGTGTACATCACAACTGGCCATTTCAAGTGATACATAGACATAGGAAATGTACATGGAATATGTATTGGTGTAAACTTGGATAAAAGCTTACTGATGCAGTGCAACCATAGTTCGTCTTTGATCAATTTGTGTGATGTGTGCAGATGCATTAGATTGTGAGAGACAAAAAGATTTTAAAAGTGCCACTTGAGTTGATACACAATGCATTTTAGATCCCTGTAGCATAATTTTACAGTTCTCCTGTCTCTTGCTGTAGTGTTGGGAGTATACATGTGTACTATGAGCAGGAGGTACATGACAGTTGCTATACATGCAATATAACTTTCAATTTGACATGAAGGTTACTATATATGGTGCTGTCAATAGATTAGCCATGTATACCTTTCTTATCATCCCTGTCCCCCCTTCCTGTGGCAAATCCTCACTTTCCAGCTAGGCTGTCCAAATAACACAGGCAGTAGATTTTTCTTCTTCTGGAAGGGCAAGTGACAATAAACAATAAATTTCATTAGTCAAGTGTTGTTTACTTACTCCACTGGGACAAATTACAAGCAACTTATTAAAGTTTACTGTGGTTTTATGAGAAAGCATTGACAAATTGCAAAGTAGAGTTTCATTCAATGTTGTTTCTTGAAGTCTTCATATAGTCTTCAAGAAGTTGGAACAAGGCTTTAATTAACCTCTTTGTAGTCATACATTGTGCTTTTAACTCATGGTCTTCTATAAACAGAGAAAACAGTGGATAACTTGTTGAAACTCTGAATCAGTGGTCTATCGGATGCTTTTATCAGACAGCTGATTTTATTCATGGAAATACTGATCCAGTGTCATGTCGTGTAAAAGACTGAATGCTATAGGATGACTGTTAAGAGCAGGAAATAAAGACAGAACTAAATTTGCTGATCAGAATTTTACATTGTTCAGGGTAAACTTTATTTTTAAAAGAAACAGTTCTGTAAAATATTTGAAATGTGAGAATTTAATCAGTGATAGCAAAAAGGACACCTTCATTTATACAACAGTGGAAACACTGCTTTACATTACCATTTGCCAGTAGGGATAGGAAACAACCAACAATTATGTAATCTGTGGATCAGTATGTAGCTTCACATCTTACGGGTTTTGAATGTGGTTGGACAATATTTTTTGAAGTGTTCATCACGTATTTAAGGTTCTAGTGCAATCTTTGCAATTTCTATAGCCTCGGTGTACTGTTAATCATACCTGTTACAGAGTATGTTGAAGAGTTGCAAGTTTTGGTAGGTGTTCCATAGAAAAGTTGAACTTGACAACATTGTTTTATTATGCAAATGAGGGTGGATTAATTTAAATATAAACTTTTTGAATGCTGTAGATGAAAACTGTCATGATTACATCTGCCTTTATTAATGGTGCTTCACCACACCAAAGTTTTGTTTTATAATATCCAAATAAGGTAATGAAGCTGTGAAAGCTATAAAACACACATTTAATTTTCATACAGCTGTACAGTAATGTGAAGAAAGGAGATGTCAGATGTTGAAGTATGAGAAAATCCAGATCTTGTTAGAATAGTCTACCTGTATCTCACTGCCTCAGTTAATCATGGCAGTATAGGGAAGAGATTTCACAAAATTAAGTTGCTGTTTAAATTCAAAATTGTCAGTTTCATTTCCTCAAAAAAATGAAAAGTGTGAAACCTATATGACCATGTTTATCAGTAGGGGGCTTAAATCACAACTTTTTTCTTTTTACAGATGAAGGGAGAGGATGTGGCCATAGTGAAAATGGATGCCTCAAACAATGATGTTCCAGAACCATATGAAGTCCGTGGATTTCCAACGTTGTACTGGGCCAGCAAAGATGGCAAATCAAATCCTGTTCGCTATGATGTAAGTTAATTTCTCATAAATTGTGAAGTTCTTTTTACTATTTAAATAATGTCAGACTTAAGTAAGAAGTTACTAATTGGGTATCTTAATTATCCAGGGTGGCAGAGAGCTAGACGACTTCATCAAATATATAGCAAGACAAGCAACAAATGAACTGAAGGGCTGGGACCGCAAGGGGAAGACGAAGAAGCAAGAACTGTAGGGAGAAAATTGTTTTCAAGACTGTATTTGAAGCAATATGGTGGAACTTGAGAAACTGCCCAGATCAGAAGAGCCTTTGTACAAAGTTTGTACTAAAACTAAACTGAACTGTACATAGCTTGTACAAGTGTAGTTGTAACAGATTTGTATTTTCTGCATTTGATAAACCAATGGTTGTACTGTTAAAGATCTATTAAAATTCATCAGGATCCTTTGAATTTTGTCATGTGAGATGTCATGATGCTGAGATTTGGTTGTGTTTAGATGGGTGTGTGCTATTTTTATATTTATTGTATTGTTTGAAAATTTTAATCAGTGGATTTGGGTGTTCTGGTATTGCATGAAATTAGAAAACTTTATCATTCCATGCGCCTTTCAACAAGGCTGAGAACGTCAGCTCTTGATCTGAATTATAAAAAGTATGTTGTACTATACCTGTGTGCTGCAACAAGTGTTCTATGAATGAAGTATTAGTTATTGTATACAAAAGTTTTTCATTTTATAGTCCTGGAGATACTAAGAACACAGATAATTTTTAATGTTCCATGCTTACTTACCTATACTATTGATTTTGTAAAACAGGTTAGAATAAGTTACACAAGATAGTGTAGGAAAACTTTCTAAGCTAGCATCTTTACAGTGGAGAATTCAAAAGTCTGATTATAATTAAAAATTTGTGCTGAACCTTTGTTTGAAAAGTAAAATGTTTTGTATAAATGTCTGGTCATACCATTATTTATCTTTCTCTTTCCTCTCTCCCCCTGTTGTTAACACACAGTGTGAAGAATAATGAATGTGACTGGTTACAGTAAGTAGTCCTTAAATTGATCGTCATTATGGTGAAATTTAACCTACAATGTTTGCATTTACAAAAATTAAAGTTGTCCACAAATCAGTTGACTCTTGGAACATGACACAGGTTCTGCACACAAGCTCTGCTCGTACTGCATGTGTGTATGTAGCTCTAAATTTTCCCTGGTGTCGAGTACAAAATATATGTACAAGGGTGTCCTGATAAGTCCTTGGCTATATAAAGAAAAGGATGCTGTTTGGGTTTGACAAATATTAAGTACCCAACATATTCCCCCTTCAACTCAACAGGTATTTGGCATCTGTTCTGGCTTTTTTCACCCATCTTAAAAAAGACAGATCATACTGCAAGTTGCTCATCTGCAAACTTCCTTGATTTCTCAGTAGTCTGAAATCTTCCCTTGATGGTTCTTCAGGTTTAGGAACAGTTGTGTCTGAGGGATGTCACATTATGTGAACGGGATGGATATTCCAATTTTTGCTGTGCTGACCATCTTGTGAGAAGGGGCATTCATTGTTTTTCATGAACCAAATTCCTGTTCTCTGCTTTCCTCAACATTTGGAGAGGTGTTGCTTCAGTTGTCAAGAAATTCAGTGTAGTTATTTGCCATGGTGGTTTTACCATGTTGTAAGTAGGCAAAAGTAGTGTTCCACCTTCATCTGAAGACAGGTGTGAGCAAATTGTCTGATCTTTGTTTTTTGAACTGCTTTTGACGTGGAAAACCACTGTCTACACTCTTTGGACTCTGGATCATAAGTGTGTGTCTGTCGTGACAACATAATCTAAAAATTCCACAGAATCATAGTGAAATGGGACCAAAGTGGACTGTGAAGCAAATATAATTTATGCTTTTTGTGTGCATATCCATTTGGGTGAGTGCTTTTTGATGTCCAAAATTTCACGAATAATGACCTAAATATTCTCACATATTCCCAGGGTTTCTGCTATCTTTTGGCAGTTATCCAGGATCATGGAATGAACAATCCACTGTTTCTGGAACTGTGGCTTGACTTGAGTCTTCCAGTACACTGTTTATCTTCAGTGCTGAAATGCCCTGTTGTAAGTGCAGAAGCCCATTGCTTGATAGTAGAGCAGCAAGGACAATTATTACCCATTGTGGCAGACATGAATTTCTTTAACAATGTTCTGTTTTAAAAAGTTACTTAATCACAGCATGACTTTCCTTGTCAGTTTGGTTTTCTTGCACCATGTTCACTTCAAACCTGCCAGAAAAACAAAAATCAATGTTACTGCTACACAGTTACTATCACATATAATGTACAGAACAAGGTTTAATGCCAAAATTTCAGAATAAAAGGACATCCATTTTAACTAGGAAAAGGCAATGACTTGATCAGCACACCCTTATACAGTTTGTGGGACAACTAAACGTTCTTACATTCTTTGGAGTAATAAAATGATGAAATATTTTATGGTCCTGCAGTAACACACAGCATGATATATTTTGTCATGGTGTGATATGGTAAATGTCTGGAAGTTTTTGAGATGTTTGAGCTGTTGTGGATCAAATGTTTTCAGTTAAGAGCCCTTTTGGAAACACTTCCAAATACAGAGGGGCCCAACAAAAATGTATCCACTGTTTAAAAGGTCATAACTTGCAAACTAATTGACGGAGTTGTCAAATTTTTGGTGAAAGTGTAGCTTAAAGTCCAACTTAAAGATGTCACTGTAGGTGTTCGAAATGGTCACCGTTAACACCCACACAAACGATGCCGCTGAACTGCAGCACGAACTGCTACTGACTGCAGCGTGTTCAGTTGGATATTTGCACATGAATGTACGATGGATTCTTAAAGATCATCCAATGTGTGTGGCTTTTTTGATAAACGGTGTCCTTCAGTGTTCCCCACAGGTAAAAGTCCGGAGGAGTTAGGTCTGGGGAACGTGGTGGATACTACTCCATAGCACCTCTACGGCCTATCCATCTTCCTGGTAGATTTTCGTCGAGATACGCTCTAACACGATTTGGTAGTGTTCTGGGGCACCATCTCGCTGAAGGCAAACTCTTCGATCTCCATACAAGTCTCGGATGGCAGGTAAAATGGATGTCTGAAGCTCATCGAATGTAAGACTTGGGCCAGCCATGTTTGCTCGAGTAACTGGGTGCAACTAAGAACAAAACACTGTCATCTTACAAAACAAAAACAACACAATACAATGCTTCTGTGGCGATTGCTGGAACTACAAACTATTACACTACCAAAGATGAGACAACTCCGTCAATTAGTTTGCAAGTTATGGACTTGTAAACAGTGGATACATTTTTTTGGACTCCTCTGTATTTCAAAAAATGAAAACTAATACCTAAAGAAAATAAAACTGGTCAGGAATTTAAGTGAATGCTGTGTTAAAGAAAAAACAAATTACCTAGGTTAAATGAAATTTTGATTTTTAAGGGTCGTGCATTTGGCTGTTTTCATTATAATAAAAACTGAGTGGAAGGTGAATGCAACAAAGGAAAGTAAATGGGCTGACCTGAGTATTAACCAACTAACTTGCAGTGGAATGTAAAAGAAAACTGAAAAACTTCACTGTGTGGCACCAAAAGTGAGACATTAAGAAACAATAGAGTGATGTAGTTTATACAATTTCTAGTACAGGTAAGTTTAGAATGGGTTGAAGTGAGGGTCCTTCCTCACTGACAAGGATAAAAGTAGTCCAGTTAACGCAGACCAATTATTCTTCTACCCCCCCTCCAAAAGCTCGTTGACTAGAGCAGTGGCTGTCAAACTGCAGCCCAAGTCAAGTGTTCGTATGGTGTGGGGTTCTCATCTGTATTTTATAATATGCTTCTAGCCACTAACAGCAGAATCCAAAAAAAGTCAGCTAAGAGCTTCTTAAGAGTATTTTTCTTGCTGGATAACAAACAAAAAAATACTTGAGGCAATAATATTTTAAGATGTGCTGTCAATTGATGAATTCGTAGAAGTGAAAGGAGGGAATAGTGTCTCTTACATTGTTGACAAGTCATATGTGAGCAGAATCAGCACCAATCAGCTGCTACGTTATAAATGTCAAATGGAAGTTACATGGGAATGCGCATTATAGCAACAGTCATCAATAAATGTACATGTTTGTAGAAAGTAATTTGAAATCAGATGAGTAAAAGAAAAAGACATTCAAAACATTTAGTAAACACCTGTGATGTCTCATTTTTCAGTAACTAATATAACATTCAAATTTATGTAGGTTACCAGTTAATAGTAAGATCAATAGAGGAACATGGTGTAAAGTGGTCATTGCATACTTTTTGCCCAGCACAGAGCTACTGGCTGCCAAGAAGTGATTGGACTAGTTCTGATATGTACAATTGTATTGTCATTGTTATGAGTGAGACTGGGTTAGGAAGCTTGTTCCATTATTTTATAGTTAAAAAAAATAAAAAATTTACACTTGTGAAGTAAAATAAGAAATTTATATTATTCTTGTTACCTCACTTGTATGAAGAGTAATAATATTTTATATCATTCTTTAAACAAAATTTTGCTATTTATTTGAGTTTGATACTTTCTTCTAATTAGGTTGTATTATTAAAACTGTCTCTGTTCTGTTATATTTGGCCTAATGCAAAATTCGATGGTAAATGGTCTGCTTCAGCTGCTTGGTATTCATTCAGATACTAGGGATTAAGGTGCCTAGAAAATGTACACGGAAATCAGAAAAACAAACACAGGTTCCTTTTGCAATGCTACTGGCTACAGTACCTGCTTCGGTATGGAAAACTTCAGAGAAAAGCATGTAGTTTCATTCGCTTAAGAACATGTGGCGCGGTGCCTTATAGATTCAAAATGTGTAAGGTGCTAACAATAACTGTGGCTTGGTGAAAATAGAATTTCTGTTTGACTGATCACTGTACCCCACCCCCTTTCCTATGTGGCACAAGGTGTTTCCCTACAATGTCAGTATTGGCTCTTAAGAAATGAGAGGCCACCTACTTGAGACTCGCTTAAAACATTTATTTTAAAGCATGCCTCGGGAATGCAAATGTTCTACTGATGTCAAGAGTTTTGACACTTGGGAGTCTGAGGAGCAGAAAGGGTCCAGACTTTAGCAGAATGGGCCAATAGCCATAAGCAGGTGTAGCCTACTCATAGTGAATAGCAGATGCAGTCTGGTAGGCACGCAGAGCCAGACAACATAAAAATAAAATTTGCTCATTTAACTTTGGCTGTATCATTCATTTCAGGCGATTAGGAAAGAACTCAGCTAAATGCATTACTTATCATGAACATTGATGCCAACAGACAGGAAATCACTGGACTGAAAATATGACGTGGAAAAAGATAAAGTAGTTATATTTGTTTCTGGTGTATTGGTTTTGAAAGACAAAATACAACAGGCATGATTTGCCATTTCAAAAAACTACTCACCTGATCAGTTACTATTGCATGTATGACTAATGACATCAGTATCAAACTGGAAAATCAAGGATGGAATAACAGTGTCCTCCCACTGCCATGTATTCCAGTCCTGTCACAGGCATACGCTGCCCATTCGAAGACTTGATCACCTGTGAAAGTAGCCAAGGGATCTACGAACTTGGCTGTTACAACCGTGTGGCATTCTGCATGGACGTGATTACCAACAAGCTGTCTGCCCATATTAGTGGCCACCACCAAACTGAGGCCAGCAAGCCTTACTATACAGTTGACTAGCAACCTGTGCAAACAGTTGACTAGCAACCTGTGCAAGATGATTCTGTGATGACCTTGGATGCAGATTTCTTGACCTCCACTAACGGGTGGAGAATTGTAGGACTACTTGTAAAGTGTACGATATTCATTAAATGCAGGAAGTGAGTACTATGGTAGCAGTGTAAGTAGTGTGTGGACAGTTGGAGTTTTTAGGATAGAGAAATCCCTCCACAGGCTCTAAAGGATAAACTGTGATTGGAGGTAGAGGGGCTAAGGCCTCTTTCTTGCACTCTACTGTTTCATTTTCATTGAAAACAACTGTATTTCACATGATTTGTTGTTCACCTGTATCACCCTTGTTGGGCAAATAATAACATTTTCTCTAATACAGTTTTTGAAACCTGTTAAAGACCTGAGCAGCTCTCCATCTAGAAACTAATAATACTTTATGAGTTTGTATCTGTATCCATTTCCCAGTTGTACTTCATTTAATTGGATATGGATGTACCATGTAACAGTGGTACTGTGCAATTATTCCTACAACTGGAAACACAATTTTAATGTACAGTCTGGCTTGATCAGTACTCTACATCAGATATATGATAAAATAAAGCCATACTCTTACTTATTATGGCACAAAGTGTTGTAGTCCCTCTGGAAAGTCTCTTAGTGCTTTCTGTAATTCCAGCAGTACCTGAAGTGTACTTAATAACGCTGAAATCAACTGCCCATGAGGAGTGTGATGTATTGCTTCATGCAAAGTTTTTATCTCAATTTTTGCATCATCCAACCTATCTGCTAAAATTCATAGTGATGTAGCTATTAACAGTTTTTCATCTAGGCTGCTTATCCAGATTTTTATTTTTTCTAAATCACTATTTAAAAATTCCTGTTGTTATGTGCATGTTCTAATTCTGTTGTTAAGTTTCGTACTGTTTTAGTAACATTGAGTATTCCTCACCCCATGTTCCATTTATGTGTTGTGTGCCAGTCTTCTTTTGCTTTTGTATCTTCTGCTAGCTCTTGTACATTTCCAATTGTGCTGTTTAAATTCTTTATATCCTTGTCACCCACTGTTGCAAACACAGTTTTTAACAGTTTCCCTTCTGCATCTGACCAACCATGTTTGTTATGTATTAAAATTTGTGGTACAATTTGTTATCTGCTGCAACTGAGTCCTCAGTTTCTCATATGAGAGTTTTAATTCCTGATACTTGTTCTGCATGTCTTCCAATAATCCTCCTTTCTCTACTTTCTTTTGTAAAGCTGTAAACCTATCTTTCAGTCTTCATACATCATTTCCTACTTGCCAAATGTTAAATGTAACTGTGACTGTCCATCTGTGACTCGTTAGTAGAACATCTGATTACAGCAAATAAAATTCCATTGTTGATTCCATATCACATCACCTTTGCAACAGTATAGTAGCGCTATGCTCAGAAAAAATTTTGTGGTCAGCATCTTTGCATGCCAGCTGAGAGAAAGGGTAGCACTATCGATCCCCTCCCTCCCTTACACGAGTAAATAAACACAGGATATGACAAGCGAAGCAATTTGAGACTAACCTAAGTGACAAACAAATACAATATGACCATTGTACCCCAAAACTTATGCTATTTACTTCTAGATCTAAATGCATAAGGTACATATCTCAGATGTACCTGGTTCCTTTGTATTTCTGCTTTTTCCATAACAGTTGAAGGAATTTGTGGCATTGCATCAATTTGATCTGTAAACAGTTTGACTCTACTTAAATGTAATATAGAAGTTCTAGTAGGCAACTACAATTAGACATTGATTGGCGACATCAATTTGATAACTTGGTAAGGCCCATGGTATTTCGTTAAAATTTTTTTCATTTTGCCCTTTTGTGTATACAGATTAGCTAGTAATACCCACTGTCTTATCCTGTATTGTGGTAGTTTCCTCACCCATTGCCCAATACCTTTCTGCTTCTCTAAAGCTTTTATGTTGGCGCGCTTTACCTTTTGCCAAATTTCTTTCAATTTACTTGCAAAATTCTTCACTGTTTCATCTTGTAGACACAGTTTAGGTTGAACTACATCAAAAGGTGATGGAATTCTCATCCCATTCACTACCTTGTATGGTGAAAGGCCAGATCTGGTATGCACAGATGACAAAACTTAGGAAGCTGTGAGTTCACGTAATGGCTTAACATTTTGGATAACATACAGAGGACACATTCTCTCTGTTCATTTATTTGAGGCTGGAACGGGCTGGTATGTAACTTCTTAATTTTTAACAGGCAACATAGCTGTTTCATTAGGTGTGATACTAAATTACTACCTTGGTCCATGATAATGGTTTCTGGCACACCAGATTTGAATAACCTGTGCCACCATAGTTTTCTCCTGATCTGGAAGGGCTACCATAACTGAATATCATGAAAAATGCTCTAACATTGTAAGGATGTATTTTTTACCTGCTTGGGTTCTATTAAAAGGTCTCATGACATCTAACCCTAACAAAGAGAATGGTCCGTCAGCTTTTGATAGTCGTTGTAACTAAATTTTCAGATGACTCAAATCTGCTTGTTGTGCATATGGGATGCAATTTATTACATATTTTTCTGCATCACTCCGACACATTTACCACCAAAATCTTTCAGTTACATGCCTATCAGCTGCCTGTTTTCCTCTGAGGCTCGATAATGTGTGTTCATGCATTTGATGTAATACTTAACAGCAGTCTCAGTGTTGCAGCAACTAAAATTTGAGGTCTGCACTTTGTAGACCGGTGTAGCAAGCCTTCTTCCATTTCAAACTGAGGCTGCGCTCAAAAAAATTTACATTCATTGTCAGTTGCTTGTGCTTTTATCCAAGCTGTCTGACTTCCACCTACTACTTGCAAAGCTGCTATCTTTCTGCTTGGGACATCAGCATTTGTGTGTTTGACTCCGGGCTTACGAATTACCGTATAATCAAACTCACTTAATTTTAATTCTCACCTTGCTAATCGACTTGGTGGATTTTTTAACCCTAATAACCAGTCTGAAGATGCATGGTCTGTAACTTCTTTGAATTTGTGACTGTACAAGTAGCAATGAAAGTAAGAGATTCCATATATAACTGCTAACACTTCTTTTTCAGTTGTTGAGTAATTAGTTTCAGCCTTATTCAGTTGTCTGGAGGCATGTGCCACTGTACATTCTTTTCCATCAACATTCTGACTTAAGACACAGCTTAAAGCATTTTTGGATGCATCACACACAAGTGTGAACTCCTGTTCAAAGTCAGGGAATATTAACACAGGATCTGACATTAATGTTTGCTTGAGTTTCTCAAGCGCTTCTTGGCATTTGATGGCCACTAAAACTAACACCGTTTTGTAGCTGTTGGGAATGCAGGAGGATGGCGTAGGTTATCTTCAATCAGAAAGATTCCCAACAATTAGTAATAAAATGATATTTATTAAATATGAAGAAATACTCAACTTAGACGATGTTTCTTCTTGTGAAATGTCCAGCACAATTAGATGTTTGAAATTATTACAAGTCCTCTAAAATTTTAAATTCCTGCCATTGTGATTCTGAGCGATGCCTATGTAGAGCTCAGAGCTGGCCTATGATGCCTGTGGAGCCTGAGTCTCGGAGACAACGGATGAACACTGCAGCTTGCAGCCTCACTCGTACCTGGAGACTGTACACAACTCAGTGCACTGAAGAGAACTGTCTGCTGTAGCTCAGCGCTCTGGTACTTAACGAGGTATTGACCAATTGCTATCCACACATGTGACGCTCATGGGTGGGCAGCTGCAGCCTGTGGTGGACCTTGGTATAGTTCATGCTGCAAATCCATACAACTGCAGCACTACAAGTGTTTCGAGTGCAACTTATTGATTTTGGTGCGGTACTCTCTGGAGTCGTAAGTAACATCACCACTGTAGCAACTTAGTTCATGGTCGTGCAATTTCAGCAAACCCCTTCATGGATTGGCAATAATAATTGCATAACACAATGAACGAGTGTAATCATTTAGTAGCTTATGGTGTTGCTAAATAACATACAGCAGAAGTAAATCAAGGATACATCCTCACTGTGTCTTGATTGATAATGTGCTGAAGATAAGTTACTTGTGTGTGAGCAAAATGGCTTTTCTCCACACTTAGTGTAAGGTGCACTGCAATCAATCTACTAAACACTTCATCCAGACATTTAACAGGATCTTCTGCAGTTTTTGAATAGACAACTATATTGTCAAGATATACCATACAGATTTTTGGTTTTAATCCACAAAGTACACCATCTAATAGTCACTGGAAGATAGCTGGAGCATTTTTCAATCCAAATGGCATTCTTCGATATTGGTAATGACCTGAATTTGGTGTGAAAGACTTTTGTGTCTGTCTCCATGAAGCATTTCTAGTTGGTAATAACCACTTCTAAGATCAGTTGCCGAGGCATATCTACATTTCCCTAGGTTGTCTAATGTATCCATTATGTTTAGTATTGGATATGCATCCGTTGTGGTTTGTGCATTTAAGTAATGATAGTCACAGCAAAACTGACATTTTCTGGTACTGCCAACTGATTTTTTGGGTACCAGGACAATATTTGCTGACCAAGGGCTATCACTATGCTCGATAATACCCTCACGCAATTGCTGATCTATAAGCTCTGCCTGTAGGTGTTTCGCATAAACTGGTGGATTATCACCTGTTTGTATGCAGTGTTGTGTGATAGGTGGTGTTGGTAGTGGACCATCTGAATTGAACAATACTAAATATTCTAACAACAAAGCTTCCATGGCTTCTTACTCACTATCTTTCAAGTGGCAAACCTTGTCACATAGTACAGGTGCGTTGATGATTTGTTTGATGCCGTTATCACAGTGTGACCCTTCGATATCCTGATCTTTGAATATCTCTAGACTTGCTAAAAATAATCTTTTGAGAGACATTCACTTCATCTGTCCTGAATCATAAGCTCCCCATTAATGTTGGTTATGGATGCAGTGCTTCTTCATATAAAACATTACATTTCATCTAATGCTTCATTGTTCTGCAGTGGCTCAACCACACACAATCTCTGCTGTGGCACATCAGCATCTACAGATATCCAAACCAACTTCTTTATACCAGCAGGTACTTTGTCATGTGTAAACATCTTTAATGGACATATACTCAGTTCAGCTGGTGACACCTTAGCAACTGGCATACCTTGCAACATTAAAATATTTACAGCTGTTGGACCCATTTGAAACAAGTTTCCGCCAAAGCCAACCATGTGCTGTGAAAGATTAATTTTTGCATTATGCCTATACAGGAAATCATGTCCATGAATCACAAAATACCCTCATCTCACAGTTCACAACACTTCCATATGCTCATGAAACTCTATAGTTCCAATCGTAAAAATGAGCTGCATTGTCTCCAGTGATACCAATTGACTGTTTTGCAATCCATTCAATTTATACCTTGGAGTCCCTAGTCTTCTCCTGCCCACAAGGTCTAGACTAATAATAGGTACATGTGCACCTGTATCAACTAGAAATTTACATTCTTTACCATTTACAAAGTCCATCAAACAACAATTCATCTCTTTCTTAGTGTCTGCAGTACTCTGACTTACCATGAATGTTTTCTGACAGACAAAATACCCCCATTTATGTTTAATATTTTCTGTTGATTATTTCCTTTACTTTGCACCTTATTCCCACACTTGTTTGCCTTGTGACTAAAGTGCTCACATCTTTAACGTTGTGATTGATTGCATTGCACCTTCAAATGCCCTTTCTTCCCACAATGATAACAATTCTTTTCAGAATCAAAAAGTCGCTTATCAGTGCATACCCATATAGCAGTATGTATCTTCTGCAGATTCACAGCCGTATGCAGTGCTGCAGCCAAGTCCATCGGATTTTCCATTTGGACTATTCATGAAAACTCTTCAGGAATTACTTACAAAAACACATCAAGTGATCTGTTTATCTGAGTCCCCGAGTACGATGTGATCTGCATTAGTATTTCCCGTCAACTCATCTGTATTTGCATTTACTTCATGGATTCTGTCTGAAAAAAATCTCTACAGTCTCATTTGCGTCCTGCATCAAACGTTCAACTTTTCCCTACAAAACCTGGCACTATTTTGCTTATGGTCTCTCTGACACAAACTTTCCATTAACTGCTCAGTGTCTCATGACATGTCACATATGTACTGACTTCACACAGAAGGCGTAAACTGGCAATCTGCAGAGTAATTTCATCTGGTCAATTACATGTTCTGGCTGCAGCCAATAAATCATTAATGAATACTTTGACACCCTCTGTTGTTTTGCCAGAGAAGGGTGTGATGATTGATGTTAGATACTGAAGAATCTACTGAAAAGTGGGGCATTACTACTGGTGACTTTAATTCAATCGAACCCAGTTGTGAATTTCATGTGGCCCACAAAGATTCTTATTGTTGCACCAATTCCTAATGGCATAACTTCTATTGGGCACTTTCCTCTAAAAGTTGTGACACTTGATCTGTTAAAGTGGCTATACTTTGCTGAAGAGCCAAAGAAACTGGTACACCTGCCTAATATTGTGCAGGACCCCGCAAGCATATAGAAGTGCCACAACACGACATGGCATGGACTCGACTAATGTCTTAAGTAGTGCTGGAGGGAATTGACACCATGAATCCTGCAGGGCTGTTCATAAATCCGCAAGAGTGTGAGAGGGTGGAGATCTTTTCTGAACAGCACATTGCAAGGCATCCCAAGTATGCTCAATAACGTTCACGTTTGGGAAGTTTGGTGGCCAGCAGAAGTGTTTAAACTCAGAAGAGTGTTCCTGGAGCCACTCTGTAGGAATTTCGGCCATGTAAGGCGTCACACTGTCCTGCTGTAATTGTCCAAGTAAGTCAGAATGCACAATGGATATGAATGGATGCAGGTGATCAGACAGGATACTTACGTATGTGTCACTTATCAGAGTTGTATCTAGACATAGCAGGGCTCCCATATCACTCCAACTGCACATGCACCACACCGAACCTCCACCAGCTTCAACAGTTCCCTGCTGACATGCAGGGTCCATGGATTCTTGAGATTGTCTCCATACCCGTACACATCCATCTGCTCAATACAATTTGAAATGAGACTCGTCCAACCAGCAACGTGTTCCCAGTCATCAACAGTCCAATGTCAGTGTTGACAAGCCCAAGTGAGGTGTAAAGCTTTGTGTTGTTCAGTCATCAAGGATACATGAGTGGGCCTTTGGCCCCGAAAGCCCATATCGATGATGTTTCATTGAATGGTTCGCACACTGACACTTGTTGATGGCCCAGCACTGAAATCTGCAGCAGTATACTGAAAGGTTGCACTCCTGTCACGCTGAACGATTCCTTTCAGTTGTCATTGGTCCTGTTCTTGCAGGATCTTTTTCCATCCACAGCGATGAAGGAGATTTGATGTTTTACTGGATTCCTGACATTCACAGTACACTCATGAAATGGTTGTATGAGAAGATCCCCACTTCGTCGCTACCACACAGATGCTGTGCCCCATTGCTCATGTGCAGACTATAACAGCATGTTAAAACTCACTTAAATCTTGATAACTTGCCACTGTAGGAGCAGTAACCAATCTAACAACTGCACAAGACACTTGATGTCTTATATAGACATTGCGAACTGCAGCACCATATTCTGCCTGTTTACATATCTCTGTATTTGAATATGCATGCATATACCAGTTTCTCTGGTGCTTCAATGTATTACTAGTAGTAACTGACCTTGTGCCTAGCATATTTGTGTAATTTACCACTCTCTTATATGTATACCAATATTAGCTTCACAAACACGAGACTTAGTTACTTCTTTTGCCCGATCATCATCCAGCAATACTCAGTATGCTCCTGTGCTGCATGACCATAATGTGTACAGCTATAAAAAGTTACTGGTACAAACTTAGTGCATGGTTCACTATGACCTGTTAAATTACATATAGCACATCTCACTGGTACCAAATACATTTCTTTATAATTGCCTCTGAAGCCTGATAAAGCAACTGGCTCCATTGCTTTTAAAAAAGATACTTTTGATATAACACATCCATCAATAATCTTACATTCTGCCATATCACAAAGAAAGAAAAATTTTTTTGATCAATATTTGAATAAAAGATTGAAGATAACAAATATAGTAATTTTACCTCTATAGCTATCAGCTATAAACACCAACTGAATTTGTGTTTAAGCCATTGCTGATCATGTAAGATCACTTAATTGATTTTAGGTAAAATAAAGGAAAGGCAACCCCTCACCTATTGAGGACTGATGTGTAGCACATAGATACATGTAACAGAAAATAGTGTGCACACTAGCTTTCAGCTCTTGCTCTTTTTTGAGCAAAAGTACACACATTCACACCCAAAACCCACAGACACCCAAATGCACACTTCCACACCCATGGCAAGACAGATCAGATATTCAGTCTTGCCATGGCGTTGGGAGGGTATGTCTGAGTGGTTGTGTGTGTAAATGTGTGTACTTTTGTTCAAAAAAGAGTGAGAGCTTGTAAGTTTGAGTGAAAATTGTTTCCTGTTGTATCTGGCCATGTGTCACACATCAGTCTGCTATAGATTTCCCTTATTTTATCTACTGTTGCATCCAGGAAATTTCAATATTATTTTACTTGGTTGTTAATTATATTCTTCCTCAATAGCTCTATCAACTTAAAGATTCTTGCTGAAAATGGTTTGAACAGTTTAAGTGTATTGAGAAATAACTGACACAACTACATGTGTTTTATGTTCAATTCTTGGCATTTTTATTTTGATTAGAATATGGTCAAGCAATGACCAGTTCTTTGTGCAACCCCTCATACAACTATCAGTTCTTCATGACCTGTCAGTGAATCCACCAAGTGAGCACACTACTAATTGATATAAGACAATAGAATCTTACTTTCACATTACATTGATTAAATGTTCACTGAGTTCACACATGACAAAGTCAACACAAATATTTACTTACAGTGACTATTTTCATGATAGTTTTCCCAAATAAATTTTCACCAAAAAGACACCTACAATAAGAAATTATTGCACATACATATCAAATTATTTCCGATACAGATGTTAAATGAATGATTACACTTCACAGACTTTTATATCAGTAGCAGCTAATCAGGCGAGGCATGGGAGGCTGAGCCGTCTCCTTTTTGTGTAGTATAGGTGGAGGTGGTGGAGGAGAAAGTGGTAGTAGTGGTGGTGGTAATACCAATAATTATATTTTTACAATAAACTTTTATGCATTTTGGTTCACAAGCAAAAGATGTTAGCTTGTGTCATTTCTTCTAAATTTCCAGCACTAGAGACCTCATCAAAATGTGAAAGCTCAACCATAACCTAAAGCAGATGGGGTGAGGCATACTCTATATGTTGAAGAGGCTGGGCATGTGCCAGGCCTCCTGTAAATGATTGGTTGCAATGGTAACCTTTAGTCACTGCTAGAAATAGAGGAGGGAGTACAAGCTTCTTAGCTGTGTTGCCAGCCTTGGTGATGCTGTGTTCTTACATGCTGCAGGAGGCCAGTTGCTGTGGTGCCACCCCTCTAAGTTTTTATGTTAGTTGTCCTGTGTGTAGTGAATATGGGTCATGCCCAACTTTGTGAAAGTACAGAGATAGCACTTTTAAGTGAGGATATCATTACTTCCTTGCAGGAGCTTTTGATTTCAAGGACATCTGAAGCTGAATGACATTAAATTTTGAAGAAAGGACATCCAACATTGAAAGTGACACATTCTTTAGAAAGATAAGTTCAAAACAGGGTCATTCCGAAGTTCTTGGCATAAGCAGCACAAGTAAATACAAAGCCACACAAAAGGAAAATTGTTATTGTTCTGCTGGCTGTGTTTGCTCTTAAACACAGTAACCATATGATCTGCTGAGGGTTATGATGATCTGAATAATCTGTCTACAGGTTTAGCACAGCATGCATTTCCTAAAAATTATCTAAGTAGTTTTATTTCATTTACAGAACTGTCCAAACAAGTGTTTAGTATTTCAGAGCTACTTAATGAACAACATACACTGAATAAAATCAGAGACAACAATGAAGTGAAGCCTAACAGAGAGGTCATGAGACTTCCAACTGATGTCATAAGGCTTTTGTGTAAGCAGGAGCTAACTTTCGGAGGTCATGATGAGACAGAAGATGTCCTGCACCAAAAATTACAGAGCCATTTTTAAACTTGTGTTAAACAGAAATGAATATTTGAAAGCACACTGAAGAAATTGGGCTATTTCTGGGATTTTAAAAGACTATTCAGAATGAATTGACTGAATGTGTAAATGAGGAGATTTGCGAATATACATATTCAAGAATTTCATTTTATGCCTGAATTGTGGATGAAGCAGCAGACATTTCAAACAGGTCACAACACACTAATTTGGTGTGGCTGGTGGACTGCAACAACAACATTCAAGAACATTTTCATGGTTTTCATGATGTTAGACAAACTAGAACTGCTGTTGTTGCTGCTGCTGCTGCTGTATTCACTGAGCTGGGTCGCATGTTTCAGAATTATGATACGAAAAACAAACTGGGCAGCCAGACTATGATGCTACTTCCTTCCTGGCATGAGAATTAAATGGCCTGCAAGCTGAGGTCTGTAAAATTATTCCCCAAGCTCTTTTCACACAATGTTTTGCTCATAATTTAGCTGATTGATTGATCTGTATTTGGTCTCATTTTATTATATGTTTTTACAAAGTGTGTACTTGTAATATAGGACAAGTTAACTTAAACCTATTTATTTCAATTTAATACATCAAAGTGGCAATACTTATAATAATGTTGCATACATGTTTCACCCATTTTTTAGGTCCTGAAAATTATTTACATACTGCATTATACTCATATTTACATTTTTCTCTCGGTATTCATGTTCTCACATTATTTACATATCATAATATATGTCTGCTTGTGTCTGTATATGTGCGGATGGATATGTGTGTGTGTGTGTGTGTGTGCGCACATGAGAGTATACCTGTCCCTTTTTCCCCCCAAGGTAAGTCTTTCCGCTCCCGGGATTGGAATGACTTCTGTGTGTGTGTGCGCCCATGAGAGTATACCTGTCCCTTTTTCCCCCCAAGGTAAGTCTTTCCGCTCCCGGGATTGGAATGACTTCTTACCCTCTCCCTTAAAACCCACATCCTTTCGTCTTTCCCTCTATTCCCTCTTTCCTGATGAAGCAACCGTGGGTTGTGAAAGCTTGAAATTTGTGTGTGTGTTTGTGTTTTTTATTGCCTCTATCAACGTACCAACGCTTTTGTTTGGTAAGTTACAGAATCTTTGTTTTTAGATATATTTTTCCCATGTGGAATGTTTCATTCTATTATATTCATAATTTGTTCAACTAGTTATAGTACCTCTATTACAGTAATAGCAGCATTTTTCATTCATTGATACATATACTCTTCTGCACTATAAAATACTTTTTCCATTAAATAATCCTTTAAAAGTTTTTGGAATGTTTTATTGCTTACATTGTCCTGCAAACTCTTTGGAAAACACTTTATGAGTTTGACACCCGAGGATCTTTTTCAGCAACTTTCAGTCGGTGTTGTATATTTCTCAGCTGGCCTTTGTTCTTGGTTTGTTGGGCTCTCAACTCATGGTTATCAGCAGCCTTTATTTCTTGTTTCATATGTATGAATATCAGCATTTATTTCTAGTACTGCATTTCCTTTTATTAATGATATTATTGTTTTGTAAATGTATAGAGATAGAAATGTCACTATTTTTAGACTATGGGAAACCGTTCTGCCTGAGTGTCTCAGTTTCTTGTTCAGGATGGTCCTAACAACTTTTCTTGCAATGTAAATATTCTTTTTGTATTTTTGCTGCTGGAATTTCCCCAAACAGTAATTCTATATTGTAGGTATGGCTCAAATAGAGCATGGTACGCTGTACATACGGGGTGGTCCATCTGAAGTTTCAGATGAGATTATCTCAAAAACTATGCATTGGGTAAAAATAGTGGGTAAGACAAGTTCGTAAGCTCAAAGGGGGACATCAAATGATACTACACATGATCCCCAGCCCCCGCCCCATTGGGTGGGGTGCGGGCGGGGGCGGCGGCAACTTTTAAATCTCAAATGGAAGCACCCAGTTTTTATTGCAGATTCGAATTCTCCAAAAAACGTAATCAAGTTTTGTCTGAAACTTGTTTTTAAACCAGTGACAGATGGTGCTGAAATCAAGAAAAATTACAATTGGCAAAGAACTCCAGATTTATTTAGAATGATCTGAGAAGGACACATCATATCGATACAAAATGTGCACCAATTCTTTCATTACGCCAAATTAAGCTATTTTTTTACAAAATGTATTCTACCCACCACAGTTTTTGATGGAGGGAGGCAGAATAGTATCAAAATCTCATTAGGGAACCCTTCACAATTGCATTACTCACCCAACTGTGGTGCTACCATGACCAAACTGCGAACTACGGCTCAGTATAAAGGTCGGTGTAATGTGATCAGATGTCACTTCACTTTCAGATTGTGAACCATAAACATCAACTGATGAAAATAAATTATTCTTTAGCAAAAAATGGCTCATTATCCTTCTACAGAGATTGTTAATATGATGTTAATTTTAGGTGAATGCCATAACAATTAGCTGCGGTTGTGCAATTGCATTTCCCAAAAAGATGACATCCAAGTGAAAACATTATTTGAAGTTGCACCCAAAGAGCTCGAAATAGATACATGTACCATCCACCTCGTCATCACGAATACAATGAAAATGATGCTCATACTCTTACTGTGCTCGCCTGTGTTCAACTGGATCCCGAAATGAGTAGTCGTGCAATTCAGAGACAAACTGGAATGCTGAAATCAACTGTTCTGAGGGTTTTGAAGGCACATAAATATCATGCATATCAAATCACACTGACACAGGCATTAACGCCGAATGATATGCAAATACGCGTGCATTTCTGCCAATGGGCCTTGGAAATGAGAAGAGGTGACAATGATTTTGTTAGATATGTTATGTTCACTGATGAAGCCACATTCAAAAACAATGGTGAATTAAATCATCATGATTGTCATTATTCGTCCCCTGTCAATCCACACTGTCGCAGACCCATTGACAATCAACACAAATGGTCGTTAATGGTCTGGTGTGGAGTTTTAAATGGTTACTTGATAGACCGTACTTTTTTGACTGAAAAGTTACTGGGGAATCTTATTTAAAACTTCTCCGGGATGATTTGTTGGAGCTGATGGAAGATGTTGATTTAGAAACTAGGCAATGAATGTGGTTCCAACAGGATGGAGCAGCTCCCCATTATGCTAAAAATGCGTGGAACATTTTAAATTTACAGTACCCTGGTTGGTGGATAGGACATGGCGGACCATTTCAGTGGCCTCCACGTTCACAAGACCTGACATCTCCTGATTTTTTCTTGTGGGATTGTTTAGAAAATATTGTTTATGAAAGACAGCCCACAACCCGAAATGACGTGGAGCAATGCACTTGAAGAGCATGTGCAGCCATATCATGGGATGTGCTGCTCAAAACTGTGGACAACTTTCACAGTCGATTGACTTTATGCATTGAAGCAAATGGAGATAATTTTGAACAATTTCTTCATGGCTAATTTCATTAATTAAGCGCCCCAAATTGTGAGAGGCAAGGGGACTCACACTAATGAAGCACCCCAACATGTGAGAGGCTAGGGGACTCACACTTATGAAGCACCCCAACATGTGAAAGGCAAGGGGACTCACAATAATGAAGCACCCCATCGGAACATCATTCTGCTATGTCCATGTCATTGTTCCTGGGTAATGCTAAAAGTAGGATACAGTACATTTTGTACAAAAATAGCTTAATTTGCCATAATGAAAGAATTGACGCACATTTTTTATTGATTTGATGCGTCTTTCTCAGTTAATTCTACATAAATCAGAGTTCTTCCCCAATTTTACTTTTTTCTCGATTCCAGCACCATCTGTCAATGGTTTAAAAAAATGTTTTAGACAAAACTTGATTACTTTATTATGGAGAATCTGAATCTGCAGTAAAAAATGGGTGTTTCCATGTTTCCATTTAAGATTTAAAAGTTTTTCAGAAATGTTATAATATTACCACTTCGGGACCTGTATACACAGATAATTCTGATCTCTTCACTCATTATGCCAGTGATTTCAAAATCTTTTCCAATGCAAGCTGGCAGGTTTACATATTTACATTATTCAGTATTTTTTAGACTTCCAATTTTCTTCTTGTATGTAGCGATACCTCCACCTTTATGATCTACAGAAATAATTACTCAAATAATACTCTTATTATTAGGCTGCTAAGTTCGCTTCATTTAACCCATGCTCACTGATGCATAATATATCTGGATGTGTTTCATTCAGGACCACTTCCACCTCAAGTTTTTTGTTGCCTAAGTACTGAATATTTTGGTACAATATTTTAATGTTTCCAGAATGAGATTTTCACTCTGCAGCGAAGTGTGTGCTGATATGAAACTTCCTGGCAGATTAAAACTGTGTGCCGGACCGAGACTCGAACTCGGGACCTTTGCCTTTCGCGGGCAAGTGCTCTACCACCTGAGCTACCCAAGCACGACTCACGCCCCATCCTCACAGCTTTACTTCTGCCAGTACCTCGTCTCCTACCTTCCAAACTTTACAGAAGCTCTCCTGCGAACCTTGCAGAACTCGGTCCGGCACACAGTTTTAATCTGCCAGGAAGTTTCATATCAGCACACACTCCGCTGCAGAGTGAAAATCTCATTCTGGAAACATCCCCCAGGCTGTGGCTAAGCCATGCCTCCGCAATATCCTTTCTTTCAGGAGTGCTAGTTCTGCAAGGTTCGCAGGAGAGCTTCTGTAAAGTTTGGAAGGTAGGAGATGAGGTACTGGCAGAAGTAAAACTGTGAGGACGGGGCGTGAGTCAGGCTCAGATAGCTCAGTTGGTAGAGCACTTGCCCGTGAAAGGCAAAGGTCCCGAGTTTGAGTCTCGGTCCGGCACACAGTTTTAATCTGCACTTCCCAAGTATTCAACCAATAAACAGAAATCTACTAGTTGCTTTACCCATGACTGAATCTATGTGATAATTCCATTTCACATCTGGAACCAGGTACTTGTATGAGGTGGCCAATTCCAGCAGTGTGTCATTGATTTTATAGTCAGAGGATACTACTTCTTTTTGTTTTGTGAAGGGCAACATTTTACATTCCTGCACAATTAGAGCAAGTTGCCAATCTCTGCAGAATGCTGAAATCTTATCAAGATCTGACTGAATATTTATGCAGCTTCTTTTGGATCATACTTCATTACAGACAACTGCACCATCTGCAAAAGTCTGATTTTACTATTAACATTATCTGCAAGGTCATTGAACAGCAAGGGTCCCAACACACTTCCCTTCCTCACAGCCAAAGTAACTGCTAAATGACAATGACTCTCCATCCAAGACAACATGTTGTGTCCTCCCTACCAAAAAGATCTCAATCCAATCACAAATTTCACTTGATACCCTTATATCGTACTTTTGACAATAAGTGTAGGTGGAGTCCTGAGTCAAATGCTTTTCAGAAATCAAGAAACACTGCTTCTACCTGCTTGTCATGTAAGAAAAGTGCGAGTTGGGTTTCACATGATCAATGTTTCCAAAATCCATGCTGCCTGGTACTGAGGAAGTCATTCTGTTCAAGATACCTCATTATCTTTGAGCTCAGAATATGTTTTAAGATCCTACAATGAATCAAGGATATTGGACAATAATTTTGTGCATCACTTCTACTATCCTCCTTGTAGATGGGTGTGACCAATGCCTTTTTCCAAGATCTGGGCATAGTTTTTGTTAGAAGATTATAGTTAGAAGGGGTGCTAACAGCCACAAATTCAGTATAGAATCTGACATGGACTCCATTGGGCACTGGAGCTTTGTTCAATTTTAATGATTTCAGCTGTTTCTCAACACCACTGACATTAATACTTATTTCACTCATTTTTTCAGTGGTGTGAACATTAAATTGGGGCAATTCTCCTGGGTTTTCCTTTGTAAAGAAACATTTGAAAATGGAGTTAAGCATTTCAGCTTTTGCTTTGCTAACCTCAATTTCAGTTCCTTTATATTGTAACATAGCTAGAAACATAATTTTCACATTGTGATAAACCACTCTTCCTTAAATTAGGCAATACTCCTTAGTTTGCTAATTATGCCCAACATTTTGCTGTTGATGCTGGGGATTCATTATTACAAATGTATGATGGATTCTTCAATCACTCGCAGTTGTGTCCAGAATTGGAGATTTCACTCTGTCAGTATGGGTGACATTAGAATGAAACAGAGCAAATTCTTCTAGAAGCTTTCAAACTACTTTTTCTAATTGCCACCATTCCTGCAACTAGTGCTTCAGTCGGAAGGTGTTTTTCTTGTCTTCCTGTGGTGCACACATCCACTGCAGTGGACAGCTGTTAATGGTCACTTCTTTGGTATTTTCAATCAGTCCTAAGGCTGCAAATGCATACAGTGCATAGCATCAGTAAGGAGTACACAGTAGGGAACTTCACAATCTCATAACTGCCTAATTCTGGGTACACAATCAGATTATCTAGAGACACTCTAATATTAGAGTGGATTCTGGTTTTTGTGCCATTTGTATGCAGAGTGTTTCAAACACATTAATCTCCTGTCATAAGGCAGTTCCTTCTACATGAGTGAACAGAGACACTTGAGGCAAATTTGTCCTTACACATAGGACTACAAAGTTGTTATTTTTAACAGAACCATCCAATTCTCAACAGTGTATCTTTCACTTGTATATAAATATGACCTTTGGGGTACTTTTTATGATTAGATTTAGAATCAAAGCTTTTATTTGCTTCTCACAAAGGTTCCAGTGCCTTCCAGTAGATGCATAACACATATCCAGACAATAATCAATCTCATCCTATACTATTCTGAGTATGTCTGGAGTTGTTGCATTCATTTTTGGCAGTGTCATAGTTCACCCAAAGTTGTTGGAAGGGGATGGACATAGATGGAGTGTTTCATAACCACTTCCCCTACCAGAAAAAGATAGTTCCCCTTAGGCTGATCCATTGTTGAGGCAGCTCCTTGTTAGGAAATGCTCTTACATGTACATGTCAATGTGGTGGTGCTCAGTCCTGTCGAAAAATGATGTTTTGAGCAATTTCTCACATATTGTGGAAGATAACCACATCTCCAACATATCCAAGTGTGTGGTTCTTGTAACAAACTTTTCCATAAAAAAGAATGGTCTGTAAATGATTTCTTGTGAAATGCCACAAAACACATGAAGGTTTACGGAGTCTCTCTCATGACTGATAGTTCCTTTTGATCTTACATTATGGCAACCCACTTTGAATGGAACATAGCCCCATTGTTTTAACACAAATTGTTATCATCCATCTTCAAACCCAGACTGAATTCACAAAACTCTAAACATTGTTGTTTTGTCACAATCATGCAGTGTTCATCACAACTGAATTCTGAATAAAATGAAACACAAATCTCATCACAAAACATACCATACAGACATCTGTGAAATGGCTAACCTTCAGCTGGTGTGATGAGTAGACTTCCATGGAATAAATGCAAAATTCTGTTGAATGTCCTCTATGTCTTGAACAAGCACATGAGGGTGACCTGTGGTTTTCCCTTGGTACTGCTGTTGAAAGCTTTGAACTGTAGGAGGTGCAGTGATGTGCTCTTAACAAAGTCATGCTGCCCAGTTGTAACTTTATTATACCCACTAAAATGGAATTTATTGCCATGTTATCACCATCTTGAATGAACGTGCACTGGGTAATGAATGAGCAAGTGTGCTAATTGGGCCAAGGAGATCCCTACTGGCAACCACATGAGACAGGAACTTGCAACTGACTTCAAGGCAAAAATTACCCAACATTTTTATATTCATTCATGTAGAAGCTTAGCCTTTTGAAATTGTAAGATTTTTTTCTGAAGCAGTCTTGGTATTATAAGCATCAGATGTACCTGTGCACTTCATTGTGGCAAATCTGACATTGCTTGCACTTCCCCTGACACAGCTTTTCCTACCCTTATTGATATTGTCTGCACTTCCTCTGGGACACCTTTTTCTACCAATTCTCTTTGGGTTCTGGCTTGCAGAGGCAGGAATGCCATTACTGAAGCTACTGCTCTATCTTCTATTCCAGGATTTCATAAATTGTGTAACAAGAACCCACAGTGGACTCTGCTATATTCCTCTGATAACCCTGCCACTGACGTCTGTGTCCTGCAAGTTGTGGTTCACAAGACTCTTGTTCCCTAAATGTGCACTCAATTTTCTTATGCCATTGCATTGCGTTGTACATTGTACAGATAGCTAGAAGTCTTTCCATAATTTTGCTGACAACTGATGTTAGGCTTACTGGCATATAATTTACAGCATTGTCTCCTTTGTGGGCAGGGAACACAAAGACTACCGACAAGTCATCCGCCTGTTCCTCTCTCTCTAAGCTCAACCTGAACACTTATGCCCGGTGGAGCACAACTGCTGAGTCAACCCTCTTCAGCAGATCAATAGACACACTGTCTGGGCCACACACCTTCCCAGTTCTGCTGCTTCTGAGAATATTCATTACTTTCTTCATATGTATTTCGAAATCCCCAACACATCACCTGGAAAGCACACCACTGGTTCATTCCCCAGTGTCTGGATTGTGTTTCACAGTCCACCCTCCATCTTCCTAAACATGTAACTAAAGGTGAGTGTTTTTCCATTCTCACATATGATCAAATCTGCTTTGCTCCCTCCCAGAGATAGAATACTGTTCATTCCTTTGCATATCCTGCATAATGGTAAAAACTGCTGATGATCAATATTGTGGAAATGATACAATGCTGCTCACCATAAAGATAACATATAGAGTTACAGACTGGCACAGCAAAACGATTGTTACACATTGAACTTTTGGCAAAATCCTCTTCCAGAAAAGAAAAGAAAACACACACATCTTCACACAAACAAGCACACCTCATATACACACAACTGTTGTCTCTGGCCACTCTGGTCAGAATGTAACAGTTGTGTCGAACAGGACCTGGAGTGGGCTGTGGGAGGGGGACAGGTTATAGACGGGAGGAGAGAGAATGCTGTCTGGCAGAGTGTGCAGGACAGGGCTGCCAGGTGAAGTGCTGGGAAGCTGTGGGGAAGGGAGGGTGATGGAAATGGGGAGCGGAAAGGGAGAGGAGCAGAGATGGGCAAAAAACTAGTGGGTGCCTTGGCAAAGAGCGGCACACAATGAAGTTGAGGGGACATGAACTTGAAGCAGGAGATAAGGCAGACAGAGTGGAAACTGTTGGGAGGAGGATGTGGGAAAAGTAGGTCACTGTAGGTTGACAGGTTTTTTTTTTCGGGCAATTTTCAGCAGTCAATATATGTTTCAAAATGCATTAGCTGGATTTTATTATTACTACCAATTTTGGCCATAAGCCAGCACCTGGTACAAAAATTGCAAAAAACAGATCATTTGTCATGAATGACAACAACAAATACAAAGACTTTGTATTTCTTGTTGTCATCTCATATGAAAAGGACAATTGCTGCACTTGTGAATGCCATGAATGAGGTTTTTATTACAAGTATCAAATGGATTAAAATATTCAATGCTCTGCATTTCAATATTCATGACAAATGAAAATTTTTGAGTGATTTTTGTACCACATGATGGTTTATGGCCAAAACTGGTAGTACTAATAAAATTCAGTTAATTTAGTTCAGTGTCTAAAGGTTTTTGAAACACCGAAGGTTGAGCCTAGGATAATTTCAGGAGTGGAGGATGTGTTGTATGTACAAATCCCATCTATGCAGTTAAAAAAAGATGATGATGGGGAGGTTGTGAAGTAACCACTGATATCAAGTATGTTATCTTCAGCTGCATGTTGTGCCATTGTGTGGTCCACTTTGCTCTTGGTCACAGTTTAACGGTGATCATTCATCCTGGTGACAGATGGTTGATAGTCATACCAATACAAAAAATCTGTGCAGTGATTGTAGCATAACTGGTGTATGAAATGGCTGCTTCCACATATGGCCTAGCCTACAGAACTGGTGAAGGTAGAGCTGGGAGGATAGATTGGGTACATCTTGCACAAGGGTCTTTCACAAGGATATGATCCCTGTGGCATAAAGCTGGGTTCGGTAGTAGGACAGAGATTGACCAGGATGTTGTGGAGGTTGAGTGGGCAATGGAATGCCACTTTAGGAGGATAGGGAAGGATCTTGGGATGTCTGTCATTTTGTGACATAATGACAGATAATCAAAGCTCTGGCAAAGGATGTGGTTCAACTATTATTGTCTATTGTCATGAACTGAAATGAGGAACATTCTACCCAAGATCCTTCCCCACCCCTCCTTAAGTATTGTTTTGTCACTGACCCAAACTCCAAAACACCCTCGGCTACCCCTATACCACTTTCAATCCAAAACTTATGACACAGGGATGATATCCCTGTGGGAAATATAGGTGCAAGACCTGCCCAATCCACCCATCCAACACTTCCTATTCCAGCCCTGCCACAGGCTTATCCTACTCCATCAGAGGCAAGGCCACCTCTGAATGTAGCCATGTCATATACCAGGTCTGCTGCAATCATTGCACACTTTTTATACAAGCTGTCACCACGATGAATGACCACTGCCAAACTGTGGACAAGAGCAAATTGGGCCACCCTATGGCACAAGATGCAGTTGAACATAACATGCTTGATTCCAGTGGCTGCTTTATGACCCGGGTCATTTGGCTGCTGCCCTCAAACACCAGCTTTTCTGGACTGGGCAGGGAGGAGTTATCCTTACAACACATCCTCTGCTCCCGAAATTATCCACCCTCAACTTACAGTAACATACCGTTCCCACACGCTCCACACAACAGTTTCTGCCCCCTCTGTCCTATCACCTCCTCTCAATTCATGTCCCTCACCCTCATCATGCGCTGCTATCTGCCAATGCACCCAACTGTCTTTTCTCCTTCTCTGCTTATCTGCTTTACCACTCTCCCCCACCCAGTCCACTCCCTCCACCGCAACCTCCTGGCACTACAACTGGCAGCCTAGTCTTGTCCTGACAACATTTAGTCCTAGCAGTGCTCTTTTCTCTCCCAACTTGTAACCTGTTATCCCTTCCTCTTCTCTGCTCCTTTTATTCAATATGACAGTTGCATTCTGGGCAAAGCAGCTGTAGATGGCAATCGTGCTTGCTTGTGCTTCTCTTTCCTGAAAAAGGCTTTGGCTGAAAGCTCAACATGTAACAGTCTTTTCGCTGTGCCCATCTACAACTCAATGTGTCATCTTTATGGTGAGTAGAAATCTATTCCTTTCATACTACTATTGATATTCCAATCTTGACTTTCAATTGTTTGAGTTTGCAATACTGCTAATGAGTTATTGTTCCCTCTACCACGTCGAACATGGAATTATGTTTTGTTCCCTGTGTTGTTCCCAGTTCTCTCCTTATTTCTCTTAATGAAATGCTGTTCCCATCCACCCTTTGACCTTATTGTATTATGTCCTGCATTTTGTTTTTAGTTCGTATGTTTTTGCTTATGTTAGCATTGTCCTTGTCTTACTTTTCCTTTGGTACTAGCTCCTCCTATCCTCTCTCAAGGCATTCTCCTAATCTTCTCCACTTTGAGGTCCAACACTGTTTATTTTATGGCATATACATGACTTTCCATCATAATTTCTCAAATCCACAACTCCCTTCGATATACTTATCTACTGACATCATTTTGTCTAGGGTTGCAGGCCAATGACTTCATACAATGTCTAAGGCGATCCTCAGGTTTGATTAACAAACAAAAACTCTGTGTAATGTTTGATTGCTATTATTAGTCTCAAACAAATCAAAATGTTTCTGCTACTCTTCAATGTGGCTGCCATTAATGCTACTTCCAGATGATCACTCGAAAACAAAAATACAGGTGCAATGTGAATCTGTTAAATCAAACTGCCATCTCTCACTCATGTCTCTGCTGGGAATTGCCATAACTATGAACTGAGCACTTACTTTTCAAATGGCACCTTGTGGTGTCACTATTATAGCATCAGCCAAGTCATACACAAGGATTACACAATTTCTTTTGAATCAAATTACCGTTTATACAGTTTTGAATTATGCTGAAGGTCAATTTCAAGCAGATTCAGTGGATCAGAACAGAATTTGGTGCTTTCAGATTCAGTGCAGCAGAATAGAATTTGGTGCCTTCATAGGTTGTCATTTCCATTTACTTGAAAATAGTGTTTATAATTTGTTGATTGAACAATGATAGAAGGGCTAAAAACCATCAAAATGAAAATCACTACAAAAATAAAAACTGAAATGAGTGCAGTTGATATTGACATTAAATCAATGCATTTGGTTATTAGATTTTGAGTCTGGAATTAGCTTTTTGGTGAAGACAAAGTATCTTGAAAGTTATCAATGCATTTTCAGCAGTTTTAATTAACAAATGGTAACTAAAACATTACCTTATAGAAGAACAAATTATCTGTACTGAGATACTTTGTCCTCATACTTTAACAAGGATCTCTCAACTAATTCAAAATGCTTTTTTACAACAAGTTTCAAAAATGGTGGGGCTGACTTTCAAAAATGCAGGTAATGTTGAGCATAATTTCTAAAAAGGAAATCAAAAATTAAATCTTGTATCATGTGATGAGAGACAATAAAGTAAATAGAGAAATTTGTGTTCCATAAAGTGAACAAATTTGATTATCTATATCGGGAAGGAAAAGTAACAAAAAGAAAAATTGGTGACTGGGAAGATAGTGATAAACCTCCAAAAAAATTAAATTGTATATATCAACAGGTATGGATGATAAATCATAAAATACTGTTGCAGATATCCATGAAAGAGTAACTGCCAAAATTTTGCAACAGAAATTCAATGTAACTAGTACTGCCAAGCTAAGAGCTACTATATCTCAAGTTCTAAAAAACTGTGAAAGCTCTTTACAGTCTGAAAACTGCTCTGTTGTAACAGAGGATGCAAATTACATTTATTGTAATGATATGAGATGTGCAACAAACATTTTAAAAGATAAACTTTGAAATAACCCCATATTAACTTTTTTTGCTGGGGCTACTCCATGGAGAAATAACGTAATAGAAAAATCCTGTGTTAATATTGAAATCACCAACACTAATAGGAGATTTTAAAAAAACTGTGAGTCATTTTGTAACGCAACATGCATACTAATTTGCAACTCTGTAAGAGAGCACCTTACAAAACATTGTCTGCGCAGTAATAACAGTGGTAAAGAAGCCTATGTGCCAAAAGAATAAAAGTTGTTCTATCATCATCTAAAGTAAATGGCATCCCAATTCCCCCAACAGCAATGGCAGGTATAGAGGGCCCAACAATACCTATGGAAACATAAAAGAATAAAAGCCGCTCTGTCATCATCTAAATTAAATGGCAGACCAGAAATGGCAAGTATAGTGGGCCCAACAGTACCTGTATAAACAGAGGAAGAACCATTAGAAACATTACCACAAATTCATGTGCAGGACAGTGATTTTGCCTTCTTGAAAAGCAGCCATAAGACCTACAGTAAATGTTGCCTTCATCATCATCATTGCCATTATCATTACCACCACCACTGCCACCAGAGATGGATAATTTCAAGCAATTTTATACTGTAGTGGAAAAAGTCTGCCAATATACTGATGTAATTCCATTAACTGATAAGTATGGTTATGCATGTTCAGAAAATATGTATTACATTGCCATGATGAAGTCCAGATTCATGGCAGGTAATCAAAAGAAATTGTCCAAATTAACTGAAGCATCAGATGTCACTTGGCAAACTCATAAACAAGCTGACACATTCCTACCTAACCAACATTCCACAACTAATATGTAGGAGTTGGACAAAAATATGGAAATGTGACAAATGCATGGTTGAACATAAATGCAGATGCTAGCTAAGCCTGCAGGTTGTGCTGTTGTATTCTACCATAAACAGCACTTGTGCAAAGTCCTTAACACATTGCAAGCATCTGTCATGATCAGAACAGTGTTCTCTACAATTGTAAGTAGATTATGTCAGAGTTGAGTGACTCTGAATATGGGCAAATCATTGGTGCTCATATGGTGGGTGCTTCCATAACCAAGGTAACCAAAGTGATTGGTGTTCAAAGAGGCAGCATACTGAAGATTAATATCACATGCAGGGAAACTGGAAGAACATCATCTGCTAAATCACAGTGCAGACAAAATTGTGTGTTGAGTGATCATAATGAATGATCACTGAAGTAGACTGTGATGAAAACAACAGCTGAAAAAGTCACTGCAGAAATGGCTGTCACACTAATGAATGCTCTCTGCACCAAAGCAATATGAAGGGAGTCCAGAAGCAGGGGAATTTCAGAGTTAGCTCAAGTTCCAAAACCATCCACTAGTATTGCAAATGCCCAAAACAGCAAAATGTGGTGCCAAAGCCACTGAACCTGGGCTATAGAGAAATAGAAAAACGTCATTTGGTTGGAAGATTTTGTTTTACACTACTTCCAATTTCTGGCTAAGTTTACCTCCCAAGACTGAAACATGGTGGTGGTCAGTGATGATTTGGGCAGCCATATCATGGTATTCCATAGATCCCTTGGTTATTCTGCAAGGCTGTATTACTGCCAAGGAGTATGTCATCTTTTTGGCTGATCAGGTCCATTCCCTGGTACAATGTTTGTTCCCCAATGGTTACGCTGTGTTCCAAGATAACAGGGCCCTGTTCACACAGGCATCACCAAAATCTGGTTTTGTGAACACAAGGATGAATTGTCACATCTCCCCTGGCCACCACAGTCATCAGATCTCAATAACATTGAGCCTCTGTGGTCTACTTTGGGGAGAAGGGTGTGTGGTTGCTGTTCACCTCCATCATTGTTAGCTGAACTTACCACTATTTTGCAGGAAGAATTGTATAAGATTCCCTTTAAAACCACAAGGGACCTGTATTTATCAATACCCAGCTGCCTGCAAGCTGTTTTAAATCCCAGCATATTTCCTACACTGTGTTGTGTTTGTGGTGCTTTGTTATCCTTGTCCACTCTCTGTAGATGCAAAAGAAAAATTGTCAGTGCTCTTTTCTCTGTCTGTCTGCCTATGCATGACATCGTATGTCACATCTTCATTACATTATAGGACAAATCCATCATTTGGTATCAGTAGGCTCAGTTTACTCAGTCATTCACTGGTACTTCTCACTTAAAACAAAATGAGAACAGTGGAATGAGTTGTTAGAAAATAAGACAAGGCACAAGTGACAACATAAAACAAAAGAACATATAAGTTAATAAAATAAAAGCAGAAGATAAAAGTTCTAAATAAATTGTATGACTATGTTTGCATGTTTTATATTACTTGAGTAGCACTTCATAAAAACATTATGAGTGAAAGAAAAATACATGCTATTGTTAGTATGGCACTAAAATTATGTAACTGTGTGAGTATCTTTGGTTATTGCAAGAAGTCTTTCACTTTACTTTATTTATTTATTTTTTATTTGTTCATCCTTTAACTATTTAAGACAACATTATGGGATATGCTAGATACATTACAGGAATAATATATGTGTACACAAACATATACGAGGGGCATTCAATAAGCAATGCAACACATTTTTTTCTGAAAGCAGGTTAGTTTTATTCAGAATTCCAGTACACCATATTAGTCCCCACTCTTTTGGCTACAAAGCCCTATTTTTCACCATAATCTCCATTCAATGTGATGGCCTTATACTGTCCTACTGGGAGTGCCTGGATGCCTACATGGCACCACTCTAATGGTCAGCATTAGAACCAACATCTTGCTGCGACAATAAATTTCCCATCATCCACATACTGCTTCCTACAGAGCGCATCCTTCATTGGGCCAAACAGATGGAAGTTAGGAGGTGCAAGATCTAGGCTGTAGGGTGCATGAGAAACAACAGTCCAATGAAGTTTTGTGACTACATCTCGGGTGTGCAGACTTGTGTGAGGCCTTGCATTGTCACAGAGAAGCAGAAGTTCATTTGCATTTTTATGGAAACAAACTAGCTGAAGTCATTTCTTCGGTTCCCTGAGAATAGCACAATACACATCGGAGTTGTTCACAGCACCATGAGAGAGGACATCAAACAGAATAGCCCCTTCAGAGTCCCAGAAGAACATTGCCATGACTTCCCTGGCTGAGGGTGAGTCTTTGAACTTTTTCTTTGGACAAGAGGTGGTGCGGCACCACTCCACAGACTGTCATTTTGTTTCCAGTTCGAAATGATGAACTCGTGTTTCATCACCTGTGATGATGTTCATCAAAAAATTGTCACAATCAGCCTCATAACACGCAAGGAATTCCTTACAAATGGTACTTCTTTGCTCTTTATGGCCTTCTGTTAGGCAGTGAGGAATCCAGCAGACACACACCTTTGAGTAGCCTGAATGGTGGATGAGAGTGTCAGCACTGATAGAGATGTCCAGTCGTGCAGCAAGGTGTCTCATTTTCATTCATTGCTCACCATGAAAGATAGCATCTGGACTTTCCAGCATTGCAGGAGTCACAGTTGTCTGTGACAGGCCTGTATGCAGGATATCGGACAGGTTTATGTGACCTTTTTGTGATGATGACACATGCCTTGCCCACTGATTCACAATGCTGTTGTTCACTGCCTGGTCTCCATGAAATTCTGAAAGTGCCTATAAATATCTGTGATGGTCTGCTTCCCACCAAAAGAAATTCAGTGACAGCTCTCTGCTTGGAATGCATCTCCATTACAGATGCCATTTTGAATGTTTTTGTATCCCACCTGGAAGGCAGCGTGTGGGTCTGCTCCTGAAATCTGTAACGTAAGCCGAATGTAGGAAGTGAGTAGGAGCAAGTGAGGTGAAGCTTTCGGTACTGCAAGTAAAGTAAAAGTGGTTTTACTATAGTCCAACCCAAATTATACACTTGGATACATAACTTGGTACAGGTGAGCATGTAGGTGCGCAGCCGTGGTCCAGATAGAAAGTCTCAATGGCAAGTTAAGCTAAAGTGATGGTTCTTGGCTGTCTGCTCTTGATGAACTGGACGAAAATGGAGTGGTGCTTGTAGAGCTGCACAGCGTCGGCTAGAGGGCACTGTCGTCAGCAAAGATCTTCTGCTCTCATAGTGCCAACCTATGCTGTGGCATTGGAACTATCGATACCACATCCCTCCCCCCTGAAACGGCGCACCGTCATTGAGTAGGGCTTCCAACGGCAGGTGGTGTGAGCAAATTGATGCTCTGTGCAAGAGCGACAATTAGCAAGCAAATTCTCAATTTGTTTATCAATGCCGACCCAAGTGCAGTGACGATGCGCTAATTGATTTGTCTGCACTATGCCCCAATGACTAGCGTGCAGTAATTGGAGGATTTCCGACTGCAACAAATGGGGTACAACCACACAAGTCTGATCATTGTCAGTTCAGAACAAAATAACACTGTGGTGTACAGAAAAGTTGTGGCGTTGTGAGAAGTAACATCGAACAAGGGTATCACGAATGTGTGTAGCAGATGGAGGCCATTGAATATGAATATACTGCAAAAGAATCTGCAAAGAAGCATCAGCGGCTGTTGTGGAAGCAACTTGACAAAAATCCACCAGAAAACCATCAGCTAATTTCTTATCTTGCAAATTAATGAACATGCAAGACAATTCGGATGAACAAACACTTTGTCATGACTGACAGTTAGATGAGAGAAAGCATTGGCATTGCTATGCTGGGCCATAGGCCGAAACAAAATTTTGTAATTGTAGTTAGACAGAAACAAAGACCGACGTTTCATCTTTTGTGCAGTATGGGCTGGAACTGGCTTTGATGGGTGAAACAATGATGTCAAAGGTTTATGGAAAATAGAACTTGCGACCGTACAAAAAATCATGAAACTTTGTCATTACATATACAATAGCTAAAGCGTCTTTCTTGATTTGAGAATAGTTTTGGGGGGGATTGGGTTGTGGGTTTAAGGGACCAGACAGCAACGGTCATCGGTCCCTTGTTCCAAAACTTAAAAACACCAACACAGAGTAAAAAAAAAAAGGATAATGGAGACAACAGACGATACAGGACAAGAAAAACTCAAAGAACAGACAAAACAAATTAAAACCACACAGAGTGTGATGGTGGTTGGCCGACCATAGAGATAAAAAGGAAAAGCCAATCACCAAGAACACATTAAAAACTCAGTTTAAAATCATAGGTCAAAGGCCAGAATCATATTCCATGATTTTGCGCTCTTTCTGAAAGACTTTGCAGTCCAGAATCAACATAAGACAATAAAAGAAAACAGAAATGATGTTCTCTGCAGTTGACACAGATGGGAGGCGGGGCACATGGAGTATTGGGATGTGATGGGCGCCTGCAATCTCGACATGTGAGGCTGGAAGTGCAGTGGGAAGACATATGGCCGAACTTCCAGCACTTAAAGCACCGCATCGGGGGAGGGATATAGGGCTTGACGTCACAACGGTAGACCATCACCTTGACCTTCTCCGGTAATGTATCACCCTCGAAGGCCAAGATGAAGGCACCGGTAGCAACCTGATTGTCCCTCGGACCCCGATGAACGCGCCGGACGAAATGAACACCTATACGCTCTAAGTTGGCGCGCAGCTCGTCATCAGACTGCAAAAGTAGGTCCCTATGGAAAGTAACACCCTGGACCATATTTAAACTCTTATGTGGTGTAATGGTAACGTTAACATCCCCCAACTTGTCACAAGCAAGTAACCTGCATGACTGGGCGGAGGATGCCGTTTGTATCAGTACTGACCCAGAGCGCATTTTGGGCAAGCCCTCCAACTCCCCAAACTTGTCCTCTAAATGCTCGACGAAGAACTGAGGCTTTGTGGATAGAAAAGACTCCCCATCAGCTCTCGTGCAAACTAAGAATCGGGGCGAATAACTGTTACCTCCATCCTGAGACTTACGCTCCTCCCACGGCGTGGCCAGAGAGGGGAACGTTTTCAGATCATACTTCTGAGCATTAAATTGAGCCCGAGAACACTTAGATACTGCTGTTGGCTGGCCGCCAGTGAGAGAATAGTTTTGCTGGGCAGAACTGAGCAACTTAGATGCAAAAGTGATCGGGCGATTGACAGAATTAATGCGGTGCGAGAGAACTGCTTTGATGCTGTGAGAAGATGCTTCGACAGCCAAAACAACTGGTTTGGAGGGATTGAAAGGAATCAAACAGCAATCACTCAACAAAGCAGATTTGAGCTTGTGGAAAGCAGTGTCACATTCTGAAGACCAAACAAAAGGAATGTTCTTATGCCCAAGGCGATGCAAAGGCACTGCAATCTGTGCTGCATTTGGTATGAACCGAACATAATATGTAATTTTGCCCACCACAGACTGAAGTTCTTTCAAGTTCCTGGGTGCTGGCAAGTCTTTAATTGCACTGAGATGTGACAGCGAGGGGTGGATACCCTGTCCGTTAATCATATGTCCTAAATACTGAATCTCAGTTTGAAAAAAATTGCACTTATCTCTGTTACACTTGAGTCCTGCCTGCAAAAGTACAGGAAATAAGGCATGCAAAATTCTGCAAATGTTCGTCAGGGGTGCGACCTGATACGACTTGTTTACTTGCACACGAATGGCGCGGCATTGCTAGCTGGGCCGGGGCAGGGCGGGAGGGCACGTATTATGCCTCGCTAACAGTACACACACACCTGGGGTCACATCGAACATGCTAATGTATCTTGTCTGTCTAACAAGTCCACTACTTCCTGCAAAGGTGGGTTTTTAAATCGTAAGATTTGCTCGTAGATGTGGTGGTCCCCCACATTCTGTGCAATAGCGTCTCTAATCATGATATCCACATATGAGCGTCTACATGAGCAATTAAAGTCACAATCAGATGTTAGTCCCTGATTTATTTGACTGAGTAGGACCACGCCGGAGACGAAAGAATTTGCAGCGTGCAGCTACCACATTTACACTGTCACAGAAGTGGGAGTTCAATGCATCAATCACTTCATCGTAAGTTTTAGTTTCTGGGCCGGTGGTGGGAAACAGTTTTAGGAGCACACAGTATAACACAACACCCTCATTGGCAATGAAAAAGGCAAGCTTCTCTGTACCAGGTATGTTGTATGCTCCGAAGTGTGTCTTGAGCTGGGTGATGTATTCTGACCAGCGTTCAACATCAGGATTGAAGGCACGAAATGGCAGCACTGGAGGCATCATTGGCGGTGGTACAGGCAGAGGTGTCGTAGTAGCTGCAGTTTGTAGTGTGACCAGTCCACTTACAGCAGCAAGCAACTGTGTCATTTGCTGAACCTGAAACTGTACAAGATCAGACAGTGAAGCCTGTTCCTGTGGTGAAGCCATCGTTGATACAAACTTAAAGTCTTACAGTGAAGGGTGGAAGCACTCATACGCTCACACAGGGAAATGGAGAAAGCTAAAGCAGTGCCGAGCAAAAAAACAGATAAGAGGAGAGAAAAAAAATGTTTATCCCCTGTCGTTGCCGTTTCTCATCACTAGTAATTTTACATCCCACTGAGAAGATGGCACGTGGGTCTGCTCTTGAAATCTGAAACATAGGCCAAATGTAGGAAGCGAATAGGAGCAGCTGATGTAAAACTTTCAGTATTGCAAGTAAAGTAAAAGTGGTTTTACTACAGTCCTATCCAAATTATACACATGGATACATAACCTGGTGCAGGTGAGCACGTAGGTGCGAAGCTGTGGTCCAAATAGAAAGTCTCAATGGCAAGTTAAGCTAAGGCGACGGTTCTCGGCCATCTGCTCTTGATGAACTGGGCGAAAGTGGAGCAGCGCTCATAGAGCTGCACAGCGTCGGCTAGAAGGCACTGTCATCGGCGAAGATCTTCCACTCTCATAGTGCCAACCTATGCTGTAGCATTGGAACTATCAACACCACAAAGGTGACATACAGCATTGCCACCTGCAGAATTTCATGAAACACTAGGGGCTGAAGCACGGAAACTCTGTGGTGTCCCACAACAAATTCCACATTTCTTCAACTGAATCAGCAGAAGAAAAAAAAGTGTTACATTACTTACTGAATGCCCCTTGAACAAAGGGATAGGATTGAGTGAGGGTAGGGCCAGGAAGACAGCCACGGCCTTATCAAATGAACCATTCCACCATTTACCTTAGTAACTTGGGTAAACCATGGAAAATCCAAGTCAGGACGGCCAGACACAGGATGAAGCCTGCTCTTCAAGAATTCAAGTCCATTGCATTAACAATGTCTTAGTTGTATCACTCAGTATACGATTTGGAAAGAAAACCGCATGTATCTAGTCTAAAAGGAGCTTATACCATGTACTAGTGGTAAAATCAGTTATGCAGCTGGAACACAAAAAACTTTGTTATTCAGTTCTGTAAGATGTAAACACATGTACAAATTATATTGCACTTATAAAAAATATAAACACACAAACACCTGCCAACACTGTATCCATCATAACTTTTCTTACAACTGATTCCCTACTTTGAGGGGATCTATTGCAAAAACTTGAAACAAAGAAAACAAGTAACCAACAGCAGAAACATTCTTGTACAAAGACATATGATGCTACACCCACTAACAGATTAAAAAGTACTCAACAGTAAACAAGGGCCTAGTATTTTGAAGTAAGCTAACACATCACTTACACCGAAGGTACAGTTCTCTGGAAAAACTATTTTTAATTCTGCTCTAAAAACTGTTTCCTTCTCCAACCTCTTTATATATGTCGGCAGTGCATTATAAAGAATGACACCAAAGTGGCCCGCAAGTCTTTGAGGATGAGTTCTTCTTGGTCAAAGTGCACTTACGGTGTTGGAGGTTCTTCTGCTCCATGCTGTTACTGGCAGTTCATTTCTGTTGGTCATAGACAATTGGGTGATAGTATGCAGTAGCCAATGAGAATCACTGAAGATACAAATTGATTACTTTTGTATTTGACATGGGTAGTTCGATATTGATGATTATTGATCTGGTTTACCAGTAAGTAAATTGCTTACTGGTTTTCATATATATTTTTTGTATTGTTGTTTCTCAGAATATGACAATATTTCTAGAGATATTGTTTGATATTCCAACATTTTTGATTGTGAATAGGCAAATTCAATGAATGTGAGTGTAAGAAAACTGGTTGTGGTGGGTGATTGATCCACAGTGCAGTTCGAGATATAGATTAGGTTGAAATGTTACAGTTTGGTTTTAAGTTGGTAAAGCCAATTAATGTGACTGGAGAAAGCCTGGTTGTAGTGATGGACTGAGCCTTTGCGTAGCCCAATTAGTGTTCCAAAACTGTGTGTGATATTTTTGAAACGTGCCGATTTCCAGCAGTGTGATTATGCAGGGCCTAAGAGTACAGTTAAAATTTTATGGAATATTCTGTTTTATATGAAAACATTCTGCGCAATATAGTCCATCATGACACCAATTTTATACATATCACATCATGACAATGTTTATAGAAAACCATTTTCTTGTTGGTTCAGTTATCTTGTCTAGCCATCTTCATGTTCATTTCTCATCATTCCCATCACAGTTACCAAAGAAGCATGCAATGCAAAAGCACTGACACTGTAAGTTCACTTTTATTGTTGTTCTTACTTTTTCTTTATTGAGTAATTGACAGTTGTGAGTGTTGTAACTACAATAGCTGTCATTGGTTTGCAGGACTCCAAGTTCAGCTCTTATCATCAACGCATATTTGTATAAGTATAGGGAGGGTATAGGAAATATACACAACACTTTAAAAAGGCATTTGCAGTGAGCCCTTGTAGAGCTATGTGACACAATCCAAAAGTCGTTTTCTGTAATGTAATAATTTCATTTAATACCCAATTACTTTTAGCCCAAAAATCTGTAACATAAGCTACAATGGACTGGAAGTAACAAAAGTAAGCCATTGTAACACCTCCTGAGGAGCATACTTCTGAAATGAGTCTCAGAGCGAAACATGCCAAAGTGAGTTTTTGGGAGAGTTTTGCTACATGTTCTTTCCAGTTTAAGCTTGATCAAAACATGTTTTTGGAAGTTCTGTACATCAGACTGTTGTAATACTAGCAGGACAATGTACTACAGTAGAATCTCGAGGTGGACCACTTCGAACTATCAAAAACTCGGACTATCGGAATTTAAATGGGAAAAAGAAATAATATGATATTGTAAGTAATACAGGTCAAAATAGGAACTTTACTAAAATAAAAGTATTTACACATATATTTGCATTGGCAGAATAACAATAATTATTTATTTAGACAAGTAATAGTGAAGTGTCTTTTGTTTGTCTTGTGTTTATAATGCACGTTTCTTTGCAGCAATGTCACGCCACTGTCTCAGGAGCAGTAGGTCAGTTGGTGTCACCTCAGGCTGCTGTTCCATGTAGCATATGGCGACCTTGAGAGCAGCGTAGCCATCGGTGTGACTCATCATTGGTGCAGCCTCTGCCTCGTCATCCTCGTCACTCTCACACTGCGATGGAATGTTAACGATGTCAATTATAGAAGAGTCTGTCACTCGCCTACTTCCACCTCTTCTACCTCATAACACCCAGGCAATCTTCTGATTAAATCACACAATGGTTGATCGTCCTCAACTGCTAAATCTTCAGTTTCTGTGTCTTGCATACTTTCCTGTAGAATTTTCCTCCATGACTTAGAAATTGTATCTGACTTTATTTCGCTCCAAGATTTGCTAATCCAGTACATGACGTCCTTCAGAATCACTTTCTTCAAATCTCCTACAATGCTTTTGTTGTCTTCGGAATGTAGGATTGACTATAGCAATCACCACTGATACTTTTTTTTAGACATTCCAGAATGCCCTGATCCATGGGCTGAATGAGACAGGTAACGTTTGGTGGGAAACACAAGGCACGGATACCGTCGCACTGCAGTTCTCCTGCACTTTGATGTGAGGACACATTATCCATGAGCAAAATTGCTTTGCGTGGCAGTCCCCTTTCTTTAAAAAAATGCTTGCAGTCAGGTACAAATGAGTTAAAAAACCAGTTCTTGAAGATTTCCTGATTCATCCAGGCATTATTCTGATGTGTACAGACAACCGGAAGAGCTGAGATGGACACATTCTTGAATGCTCTTGGCTTGGCAGACTTCCCAATCACAACTAGTTTTAGTTTGTGGTTTCCAGTTGCATTTGAAATTGCCATAACTGTGAGCCGCTCTTTGCTTTTTTGGTGCCCAGAAGCACTTCTTTCGTCACAAGAAGCAAGTGTTCTCAGTGGTAACATTTTAAAATTTAGCCCAGTTTCGTCACAGTTATATATTTGTTCATTAGACAAATTTTCGTCAGTTATGATTTTTTTTAAACTCAACGATAAATTTTGAAATGGCCTGCGTGTCACCAGCGTTTTTCTCCACATACGTCTAGTTGACGCACTCCATACCTCTTCTTCCACTTGTCGAGCCAGCCCACACTAGCGGCAAAATTGTCATCTCCTTCTTGCAGCTGGTTTCTGAAAAACAAAGCTTTTTCTTGCAAGATTGGGCTAGAAATTGGAGCACCCTTCTGTCTCTGCTGGGTAAACCACATGAACAATGCCTCACTTGTTTTTTCGAAGTCTGACTTCTATATACTTCTTCGACTGAGAGATTCATGGGAGCATTTCTGTGAAGAGAACTGTTCCAATTTAAGTCGGTTTCTTTGCCAGTCACCAACAGTAACTTCACCGACACCATATTCGAGAGCAAGTTTTTTTATTGTTTCTCCTTTGTCAAGTCATCTTAGTGCTTCTAATTTTAGATGCAAAGGCAAAAATTTCCTCTTTTTTGTTACAGCACTCATCTTTGTAAGGTGTACAACGGAACACACAGTCAACAAACAAAATGACACACAACACTGTACAGTACAGGTACTGGGAACTACAGCAGCATATGAACTCCCCAGTTTTGATTGGTAGCAGCCGGCAGCAGTCGAGATATTTTGTGCCATGCTGACAACAGATGTTCGTGCAACAGGGCAGGGAGCTAATCGTCAGTGTTGATTGCATTGTTGTCTGCTTTTTCTCTGAGCTGTACTCTCCCTATCTATCTTTTGCAATGATGTTTTCATCATTTATCATGTCAGTAAAAAAAGAAAGTAGATCATTGCATTTTTTTATTTATTATTATTTTTAGAGGCTCAGATTATTGGAAACTCGAACTATCGAGACTCTACTGTACTACAATATGGACAAAGATGAACATAACCATAGTTGTGAATAAAAGAATAGGTGTTCAACTGCGTTTATATGGTAATGACAAGTACTTGAAGGAATATAAATAATTTGTAACAACTTACTGAAAAGTAGATATGCTCAGTTGACAATAGGCACATAAACAAGACTGAGTGTGTTAAACAATGGGAAATCCAACAGTATAGTTTTAAATGTGCCTGCCCACTGCTCAACACCTACTCACTCAACTACAGTGAAGTGGGTGAGGGTATGAAGTAGGTGGGAAGTGACACGGACAGTTTGGGAAGGGTGGCTCTTGGCTGAGTTGAAGTGGCAGCGGGGGCACAGGTATGTGGTACTGGTGGTCTCAATGTACTCATAGGCAGTCAAGGCTGTGTGCAGTGCACTGTAACATGGAGCAGCGGGTTAGAATGAAGAGATAGAACAGAGGAAAAAGGAGACCTGGTAAACACTTTCTAATGCCAAGAGCACATAAAATTTCTTTATTTACAAACAACTGGTTTCAACAGACTTTGCTGTAATCTTCAGGTCTCGAAAATTTTTTGTTATAAAATGTGTTCATTTTGAGCTGGACCCCATGTCAAGTTGTCATGTAGATAAAATGTAGCACACTATATAAATATTTGTCACAAATAAAACATTTAAAATCAGAAAGCACTTTATGCATGTGACCATATCCACACTTGTAGCACTCAGCAGATGATTGTTACATCATAAAAAAAAAGTACACAATAAAATACTTAGCAGCCCATCTGCTTGCTCTAATACCGTGTATTTTATTGTGTACTGTGTTTTTTATGATATAACAATGATCTGTGGGTCACAATTATTGAACTATATGAAATAAAATCATCATAACTTCTGAACAGTTTGTGTTAGGATGTTCAAACTGCACGGTTGGCTGTAGGGCATAATGGGAAGTAGTATGGTTTGGGTTAGAGACGAAACCCACTTCCATTTGGATATGTTCACCTGTAAGCAAAATTGGCCCATTTGGGGGACTGAGAATCTGCATTTTGCAATCGAGAAGTCTATTCTCCCTCAACAGGTGACTGTGTGGTCTGTAGCGTCCAGTCACTGAATAACCGGTGTGATATTGCTTGATGACACAGCGACTACTGCATGGTACTTCAAGGTTTCAGAAGATGGTTTCATCCCCATTATCCAAAGTGACCCTGAGTTTGATAAGATTTGGTTCATGCAAGACAGAGCTCAACCACATCAAAGCAGGAGAATGTTTGATGTCCTGGAGGAGCACTTTGGGCACCACATTCTGACTCTGGGGTACCCAGAGGCCACTGGCATGGGCCTCGACTGGCCACCATATTCTCCAGATATGAACACATGTGACTCCTTTTTGTGAGGCTACATTATAGACAATGTATACAGAAATAACCCAAAACAATTGCTGAGCTGAAAATAGCCATTCAGGATGTCATCAACAGCATTGATGTTCTGACGCTTCAGTGGGTCATGTAGAATTTCACTATTTGTCTGTGCCACATCATTGCCCATGATGGCAAGCATATCAAACATGTCATAAATCCAAATATCTGTAGTGATGTTTACATGTTGAATAAAGTGTCTGCATTCCATAATTTGTAACTAATTTACATTTCTTTCATATAGTCCAATAATTGTCAACCCATACATGGACATGGCAATATGCACAAGGTGCTTTTTGATTTTAAATGTTTTATTTACAACAAATCCTTATATGGTGCGCTAAATGTTATCTACGTGATAACTCTGTGTGAGGTCCAACTCAAAATGAACACATTTTATAACAAAAATTTTTGAAGACATGAAGATGACAGCAATGTCTGTCAAAACCGGTTGTCTGTAAATAAAGAAATTTTATGTGATCTTGGCTTTAGAAAGTTTTTACCAAGTAAAACAGATTGCTTCTTCTGATTTCTCAACTTGGGAAAGTTCAATCAAAAGGAAGAGTATGGAGAAGTGAGAGTAGTGCACAATGAGAGAAGTTAGGGTCGTGAGACAGGATTGGAAGTAGGTGTGATGCAGGGGCTAACATAGACTGAGGCCAGGAGGATCATGAACAACTAAACAGTTCATGTTCTCAAGGCATATTGACAGATGTTTTTCCCTCACTCCATTTGTGAGTGGAACAGGAATGGAAATGACTTGTAGTAATACAAGGTACCCTCTGCCACACACTATATGGGGGCTTGTGCAGTAAGTATATATGTAGATGTAGTTATGGTAGTATTTGTCTTCACAGCCAACCAGATAGCAAAACATATTAGCGCACTGCTTCTGGAATTCAGTGAGTCAAGCACACCCCAGATCAAATCAACCTCACAGATCACTTATAATGGCTGGTGAGCCACTCATCCTGGATGTTGTTTTACATGGTTTCCCATATCCACCTATGAAAATGGGCTGTTAGCCATGTACCACCACAGATACCCCTTATGCAAACATTTAGAAAATATTCTCAGTCTCAAAAATGAGAAATATGTTACTTACAAACAGATGAGATACACAAATTCCATCATGGGAGGCAATGGTGGCATCAGGAAGTGCATCTGTGCACCAACTATCAGTAACATTGCTTCAACCCATATAACAGTGCTGATCACATACAGAAACAGAAAAGGGCAAAGGAGAAGGAGAAAGAGAAGAAGAGTATTTATTCTCATGTTACTTCATAAAATGTCACAATGTAGTTGTGAAATGTTCCATTTTCAAGCTTCATAAATGTTTCCTCTGTAAGACAAACATGCAACATTTCATGTCCATTTTGATTTGTGACACATGATATGACTTCAACGGCTTCAATTCTTTGCCACTGTACTTAAAGTTTATGTTTTTAATGTGTTTAATATTTAGACTCTGTATTTGGTTTAGTCTCCAGATTTGTCATTCTGCCGTGTTGTCTTCATTGTCCGTCCATTGCTGTTGTCTTTCTGTGGTTGTCGGCAAATTACAGTCGATGCCCTCACTCACTTGGCCAGTGCCTCCTGGTCATGTCCAATTCTGGTTACCACAATTGGTATGGAAGAAAACACGGCATTTCAGCACTATAAATATAAATGAAATATATTTCATCATAACGTCTCATAAATGACATGGGAATTGCCTTATTGGACAAGCTAATTCTATAGGCTCAAAATTAGTGTTGAAATGAGAAAAGAACGCTATGAGATACATTGTGTAGAGCTTACCTCAAACAATGAACATCCACCTGCCCTATCCTCCAAAGAACATACATATGAATATAATGGAGGGAAACATTCCACGTGGGAAAAATATATCTAAAAACAAAGATGCTGTAACTTACCAAACGAAAGCGTTGGTATGTTGTCTCTACCAACATACCAACGCTTTCGTTTGGTAAGTTACAGCATCTTTATTTTTATATATAAAAACATACATACATATTCTACATGTATATGAACCTTTTATTTTCATTGTATTATGATGACAAATATTGTATAATTGTGAGATGATCACTGCATGAATGAACGAATGAATAAATAAACAAACAAACAGGGTCATGACAGTATCTAGCTGCCTTGACTTTGTTAAAGAAAACCTAAGCAATAAGATGTAAGGAGGTCAATCCACAATTACAACACAAGAAGTGGGAACATACTTAACATTCTGTATGCTAGGCTGACAGAGACCTGTGGGGCTAACTGATCCAAAAGTTGACTGCACTGTGCATTACCTACGGTAAAGCTTTTATCTCTATTTCTTTGTGTCTAGTTATCTTTTATTTTTGTCAAAAAATGTGTATGTTGTGAAGTGAATAATAAAAAAAATAGTTTTGAACATTTAAATGCTGTGTACCTTGTCTGATGTGGCCTATAAGTCTTCATCACTTACTTTATGACCCTGACAATGAAGAAACAACTATTACATTGACATTAACAATTGCTTATAACAATGAACCTATATAAGGTTCCAATTTCCTAGCACATAACAGGCACAATGTACAGTGCAATGGTGCAGGTTCTAGTCTATGCAGATGATGTTAATATTATTGCATGAACAGATCTAGCTGTTAAAGAAACATAGGATGCTGGTGGCACCAGCAAAAGTGGGTCTGGAAGTGAACATCATTAAAACCAAAAACATTCAAATAATATGACCAGAATTCTTAGCAGAACCAATTGATACTGTATGTTATTAATAATATCACATAATGTTAATACTGTGTACAACCTGACTTCTGTACAAGTTTTGTACAGTAATGCAATCATTATAGATAAGTACGCTAAAATGTTTTTTATTTCATTTTTTTATTTAACGATGAGTAGCTACAATTGCTTAAGAACTACCATATGCTCCTAAGTATACTGAACATTTCATATTTTTAAATGTAAATATGATTAAGAGTTTGTCTTTTTTGACCAAATCCATATCCACATCCAATTTCATTTGGGATCTGTGGAAGATACATTAGCATATCTGTTCTTATTTCGTAAATATTTAGTGTGTGTTCTTGTCTTTGACATGTTCCACATCCCAGAAAGTCTCCTCACTATGGATCAATTGGAACGAAAAGTACATGTAATCTAATCTGTTCTAATCCAAACTAAATATAATGTTAGAAACTAACCAGCCATACATACAATCTGTTAGCAGATTTGTCTATCTGGGAACTCTGATAACATCACTGTATGATATTAGTGTGGAAATAAAGTGGCACATCCATCTAGCTAATAAATGCTATTATGGGCTGGTCCCACAATTTAAGTTCAAAAGTCTGTCCAGAAGAACTAAGTGTCAGCTGTATATAACTGTAATATGTCCATTGTTAACCTGGACACAGACAACAGTGTGAAGAGCTAATAGGATGTTCTGTATGAAAAGTGTTACACAAAATCTATTGGGTTAGTACCAAAGATGGAGAACATAATAGATGATATAATTTTGAGCTTTACAGATTATATAAAGAACTTGAAATCATAAAGTTTATTAAAATAAACTGCCTGAAACAGATTGGCCATGTTTTCCATATGGAACATGAGAACCTAACAAAAATAGCACTGCTACAAAAACCAGTGGGTCAAAGAAGCAGGAGAAAACCAAGATTTTGACACTTGGTTGATGTACAAGAAGACTGAAAAATTACTGGCGTTAGAGGTTGGAGACACACTGCATCGAACAGGGACAAATATCCTACAGCAGACCAAGCCCATTAAGGGCTATAAAGCTAGGTAGAGGAAGAATTTCGCTGCTCATTATACATTAACAGCAGATTTAAGGAAAATACAACTACAGAACACAGCTGACAGCAGCTTAGTAACTGGTATATGGAGATGCTTAGCTTACAGCAAGGTAAAGAGAACATGGAAAACTAATGCCTACGACAATTCTCAGTAAACAACAGTTATGAGCATGAATATTGATAGCATTTCATGTCGTCCGAGATGTTACTTACAAATATACAGAAGCTCTACACGCTTAGGGTGAAATCTAAACATATGGAATGTGATCTAGAAGACTTTTCATGGTTAAAGAATAATTGCTGTGCTGAAATTTAGTCTTGTCATGAAAACGAGGGGGAAAGAGAAAAACTTCACCCACGAAACACATTGATGTTGCAGAAGAAACTTCACCATTTGCACCTAGTGGCCTGAACTACAGTGACCAAGCACCAAATTAAGGAAGGAGCAAGCACTAGCAGCAGACACATATGCACTTCTGCAATGATAGCCCTTGACACTGCAGTACTATAGTTGAGACAGTGTAAGACGACCCTTTACATCTAACAGTGCTCTTGCCAGCTTTCAACTGTGAGCCACCAACAGTTGCAGACAAAAACAGTAGCTGTCAACAGAGCTGTAACAATGCTGAAGTGTTGCCATACAGCCGATTACAAAATCGCATAATTTGATTGGTTGAGGTGCGTCAGCGAAGCTGTTGCGCCCAGCCCACTGCAACTGTCAGGGATCAACTTAGGCTGACTTGAGTAATGCAGTGGCCAACACACAACATTTGATAAGTCAGGAAGCCACAGCAACAGTTTTCAAGCCCAGTGTACAAAGAGGTCATTAAACTGAAGCTGGCTGATAAATAAATTTTCTGTCTCATGGCATTCCAGGCGATCTGCATTGATGGCATAGGAGGTGGGGTGGGGGCTAAGTGTGAATAATTAGTCCATCAACTGACTGTAGTATTTGTTATCTTTGGTACAAACTTTTATCTCTTTGTGTCTTCTTCTCCAATGTCATCAACAAGAATGTGTACCTCGGACAATGAATAATAAAATGACAATTCTGTACATTTAAATGATGTGCACCTCATTTTATGTGGTTACAGGTATTTCCCACAGACCCATAATTCTTGGTCTTATCTATTCAACAAATTACCTGAAACTGCCAATAAATAAATTTAAAATAAGCATTTTTTTTTTTAAAAAAAAAGGAAGAAAAGTAAGGGTTTTCTCTCTGCTCATCATTTCTGTGTGTGACAAATGACCTACTGTGCATTTCTTATACCAATGAACTACAAATAAGTAGTAGACTGTATTATATAACCTTGTTTTGTCATTTAATTAATTTATTGCCCTTCTCATTGACCTATTATGTACTGCATTTATCTTGTAATTGATCTATTATGTGATTATTTATTATTATTGCCATTTACTTAATTACGGTATGCAGTATATCTGCCTTGTGTCTTTTGCTTGTTCTTATTGACAGTCTCTAAATATTTTGTTTGATGACAGGGATAGCATGTAAAAATACTCACAGGCAAATAAAGCATCTGGCAAAATAGCAAGTGTGCCTCTTAGGTGATTTTTTTTACAGTTCAGTTTGTCCTCAAGTTGTTTCAGACCCATGAAAATACGTTGCACAAAATCACCTGTTAACTTCAGCATCTAGCTGAACAGTTAATTTATTTCAGTTATTTTTAACTGAGATGCTGGTTGCTTATGGATAACAATTGGAAACAAAAATCGCTGCGACTAGCGTCTCTAAGTACTACCGGGTGGGTAACCTTGAAGCAGTATTCCGTGACTAAAGATTGAAAAACATGTCTAAAATTGCAATTTCATTAACCAGTTCTGTTTTGATAAATGGATAAGATTGTTTATTGCTCACGAAAAGTATACTGGTTTTGATTAACATTCCATAGGAAGAAAGAAAAATTGTCATTTAACGGCCCGTCATTTGATTAATAATCCAGAGCTATAAATCTTCTACGATCTGAACTCACGAAATAATCTATATTAATGATACTTTCAACAAGACTATGAGTATATTCTGAAGCATGAATACACAAATATTACGCTGATCGCCATACGGGTGTTGTGCGACCTTGAACATAAACTGACAGCTGTAGCCCATGTGCTGTTGTGCAAAATGGCAACATCGCAATGTTTACAGTCAGCTGTTGCTGCGATAACATGCCAGGCTCGACACAAAGGAAAACGTCAAGGCGTGCAGAAGAGCGTCGACACACAGCCAGGCGATTTTTTACCTGGCAGCGTGTTCAGGGGTTAACCAGGTCCGAGGTAACTGCAGACTTTTTTGTTGTTGCGTAAGTATATGGCTGAAGGTACGGATACTTCATTTTTAAATGCTCTTGCTTTTACTGTGTCAGTGAATTCACACGATATTTATAATTACAGAAAAATACATATTTGTCAACAAAATCATGTGGCAGCCACTGGAACCTGGTAGTTCTCCTGTTGACTGGTGTGAAGGAAATTACTTAATATCTCCTGTCATCGCTGAATTCGTTAATACAGTTAGTACCAATAGTGTTTCCAAAACCTTGATTATATTTTAAATGCAGGCAGATGCTTTGTTCTTGCTATTGTTATGCATATTGGATACTTTGACATTATTTTATTTTTCTTTGCAGTTCAGTAACGTGCTGTTCTTTCTCCTGCCGCCACTTTTAATGCATTTATTCAGAGAGTATGCAAGATTTGTTAATCCAGGAATTAATGTCATTTGGGTATTACTGATCGTCGTTGGATTTAGTTCAGCGTATTTTCATGCTACACTTAGTCTCATTGGGCAGCTGCTGGATGAACTCGCAATTTTGTGGGTCTTCATGGCAGCATTTGCCATGTTCTTCCCAAGGAGGTTCTTTCCACATTTCTTTCAGAATGACAGGTAAAAATAACGTATTTCTGTTTCGTGATACTGGCTATTGATCCTTATTAAATCTGTGGTTGAAAATAATTGGGAGGATGACTTTTGGATGTTAAAATTTTATTAAAGGGATGTATTCGTCACACAAGAATACTGTATTACAAAGACATGACATATTCTAAGGGTTACAATTTAATGAGAATTTTAATCCATGTCTGTAAATTCTGTAATATAGCTTAGTATCATAGACCAAAAAATCATTCCTTCCTTTCATTCTGCATTCATGACCACTGCACTCCACTTTGCAGATGTACTGAACAGTTATCAGATGTATCAAGAGGTCAGAGATTGCCAATGATAAGCAAGAAAATATTATGTAATTTTGTGTTTTTCTGACAAATGTTGTGTCAATCTGACACTTTACCATCAATTTATTAAAGGATTGCATGTTTCAGCAATTCCTATTAAACAATTACTGTAGAGCATGTCTCGTTTGACTACTCTCTTGTTAGCAATTGGGAAGGAAGAATGTTAAAGTTATTTACTCTCAGCAAGCAGTCTTTAATAATCTTGGCCAAAAAAGTCCAGTTGTGTTACATTTGACCCTTTCTTTACTCACTCTCATCCAAAATAATATGTAAGTGTAGGTCAACATTGAGATATAATTAGTTCTATATTGAGCTACCACTCTTCCATTTGATAGCCTTTCATTGTCAAAAATCTTTCTTAGTTGCATTGAGATACCCTGCCACTCCAATTCTTTCCCTAATTTATTCATTCCTCCCACTGAAAAGTGACTATGCTTAAATACATAATTTGGACCACCTGTTATAATGAATGAAAAACCATGTACCTTAACTGGAATTATCCATGATAGTATTGCACTGCTTAACAAGTTCCATTTCTCACTTAAGATGTGATGAATGATAGTCTTAAATGCATAGAGAGTTGTACAGGTTAAATAAATAACTGTGAACTAACATGATGATTTGATTGAATTACAGGAAGCTATTTAGCTTGGCAGCAACAGTTATGACAATATTTGCCACAGGCCTGGCAATTCTACACCCAGCTGTAAATGCATTTGCACTAATGACACTTGGAATTCCTGCCTTTTTCTTGCTCATCCATGAATTGAAGAGGTAAGCAGATGACCATTAATGTAAACATTTAGATTTGCTTTCAGCTCTTGCAACACATAGGTGTCATCACTCTTGTTTTGGCTTTACTCTGCTTTTCACAGGAAGACTTTGGCTTGGTATGAATCTGTAGTGAAACACTCTTTGCTTTCATACAATGCCTATAGTACTACTGTTGGAACCGCTTAAGTGCATTACCTATAATATCTGTGAGTTGGTTGCATAGGTTCTCCACATTAACTTCTTAAGAGAATAGAATATTGATGCTCCGTGTCACAGTTACTGTGCAGAAATATTCTCCTACACTTTTATCCAATTCCAATCAGTACTGGTGATATAACAGTGTTATGACAAAATAACCCTTCCAATAAATTCACTGAATGAAAAAGACCAGTCCTTTATTTGGCGGAATATCTAAGATTTTACAATTAAATGTTTGTTGCCTGACTTGTTGCTCGAGATAATCACTCCTGTTCCTTTGATTCCTTAAAAGAAGTGAAAATAATATGTGGCCTATGACTGGATGGTGGGAATGGAGAGAAAGGAAACTGACACTCTTCGTTGAATGTAATTTATGATGAAATTTACTGTCCAACATTAGTGAATCATGAGGGAGCTGCTTGTTGTGAGATCATGCTGTTTCTGTAGGTGGTGACTGGTATGGGTCAGTATGTTATATACCTTCCACAGAAGTGCTTTCAGCCCCACGACTGTTCATATACCAGTTACTGCTAGCAGCCACAATGATCGAGGCCTGTCACCACCAACACGTTTCAAACTCGTGGGCTTCTTGACTGTTGCGATGACCTCTCATAACTTTCTCTTGAAGCTAATGGATACCTGGCTAGCAAGTGTGCTTCCTTGAACTATGTATGTACACGACATTCATTTGGTGCTCTGCCATTGTGGATTTATGATGCTGCATGTGACATTCATGCTCCTTTAGTCATGCTGCTTCTACCTCTCCCATGTAAATTACTCTGCACTCTATCAGCAGATCTCATAAATTCCTGGCATGAGCAGTGAATCAATGGCAGCTTTGGTAGTACAAAGCAAGTATCTAGTTTAGTGGTTGCTTTGTCCATGGCACAGAGCAGACAGAAAGGCAACTCTACATCAAGCTTCAGACAGTCAATAGGAGATAGTATGTGGTCACCAGTGAAGAGTTGTTGACTAGGTCCATCTTCATGCCACTAACATAGGATTAATCATATTTTGTATGTCACTCTTTCTTCATTTTCTGACTTTGATGCTTGTAAGAGTTCTTTGATTGATAACACAGCAATTTTGCAAAGTCTGTGTTGAAATATTATTAATGATTTCGTCTCAGAGGCAGAATCTATGTTACGGTGAGAGACTGATTTGTAATGTTACCCAAGGTCTAAATTAGGTTGGGAGGTGACAGTTTCATTGAGTGTTAACAAAGACAGTGAATTAGAAAGTGAAATCTCAGTTGAAATGACAGATTGATCTGTAGCATAGCCAGAAGTGTAGGTTAGGATGGAAACTGACATTTTCATTTTCCATTATTACTTGTTTATTTGCATCCAGTGTCCTGCAAGTATATACACTGATCATCCTGAACATTATGACCACCACCTACTATTGATATAAACCTGTCCAGGCAATAGCAGTGCCACCTGTCCATGTGTAGAATGGGGAAGGCGCATGATCAATTTGAGTTTGGCTGAGGGCAGATTGTTGAGTTTGACTGTGGGCAGATTGTGCTGTGGTGAGTGTCTTCAACAGATGGCAAAACCAAGATGAAACCACATCCAGACATTGTGGGGTTTGGCGGCCACCCATCATTGCAGATGTCTGACGTTGTAGGCTGGGCAGGCTGGTAAAACAGGACAGGCAACGAACTATGGTGAATCTAACATCAGACTTTAATACTGGGCAGAGTACAAGCGTGTCTAAATACACAGTGCATCAAACACTCCTAACGATGGACCTCCGCAGCTGATGACTCTTGCATGTGCCAATGTTAACACCATAACATCGGCAACTACGAGTGAAATGAGCACATGATCATCAGCGCTGGGTGGTGGTGGTGCAGTGCCAAAGCACTTCACGGTCTGATGAATCCCAATACTTTCTTCATCATGTCGATGGGAGGGCACGAATCTGTCATCTTGCAGGGAACAGCTCCTTGGCACCTGTACAACAGAATGGAGACAAGCTAACGGAGGCTCTGGGGAACATTCAGGGAGCATCCACAGGTGCTGTGGAGCTCGTGCAAGACATTTTGGTGGCCAGTGAGTACCATACACTGGTTGCAGACCACGTACACCACATCATGATGATCATGTTTCCTGATGACAGTGGTATTTTTCAACAAGATAATGCACCAAGTCACAAGGCCAGGAGTGTGACAGTGGTTCAAGGTAGTGAATTCTAATTGATATGCTGGCTCCCCAACTCAGCAGATTTGCGCTTGATCGAACACATCTCAGATGTGATTGAATGTGGTGTCAGAACTGATCGCCTCCGTCCCCAGAATTCCAGAATTTATGGGAATTAAGTGACTTGCATGTGAAGATGTGGTGCCAAATCCTTCCAGTGACCTACCAAGGCCTCATTGCTTTCATGTCATGATGCCTCATTGCTGTTGTCTGCCAAAGGTGGACATACTGGCTATTAGGTAGGTGGTCATAATGTTCTGGTTGATCAATGCATATCAATGACAGAAACACCAGTGTGTGGCAAAAGTAGAAAATGAAAACTTGGTGCAAATTATTAATTATGTGTTTGTGTGTTTTTGCACCCACAGATGATTCTCCAAAAAAAAAAAAAAAAATAAAAAATAATTTGATAGCTCTCTATTACATAGCATATTAAGGTTGTTGTTACATTAAATATTTAATATTCCTCACGTGATCAAAATGAAAACATCACTGGCTATATATACTGATCAGACAAAACATTATGGCCACTGCCTACTGTGATGCTGGATGCCGCCTGGTGGCATTGTGCGCATGTGATGTGGTAACATAAATATATAAGCAGAACAGACATGGACAGGGATCACCTAGTGAAGATATGGACTGCATATGGGGAATTCCATTGAGATATGCAACTTTGACAGAGGCCAGATTATTATTATGCAAAGTCTGTGAATGAGTATCTAGAAAACGGTGAAGCTAGTCAAATGTTCACATGCTACTGTTGTGAGCATTTTCGGAAAGAGGTAGAAGAACAGTGAAACTACCACTAGGTGCTAAATACGGGGTTCGGAGGTTTGTCTGCTCTGTAAAGTAGGATAGATGGTGATCTGTGGCATCGCTGGCAAAAGAGTGCAGTTTATGGTGCAAGCACAAGTGTTTTGGAGCACACCGATCATTGTACATTGCTGAACATGGAGCTCAGCAGCAGACCACCCCTATGTGTTCACATGTTGACCCAATGATATAGTCAGTTAAGATTGCAGTTGGCACAGGACTATTGGGATTCGACTGTTGATCAATGGAAATGTGTCGGCTCTTCGGGTAAACCACATTTTTGCTATGTTAGGTCGCTGGTCACCTCCACAAACACAGTCATCCGAGGCGAATGGCAGCTCGAAACATGCAGTGCTGTTATGTTATGGGAAACATTGTCCTGTGCTTGCAAGAGACCTGTGATAGTACACAGACACACACTGACAGCTGCGAACCACCTGCATCCCTTGATACTTGATATCTACCCCAATGGTGACGTCATCTTTCAGCAGTATAACTGTCCATGTCTCAGAGCCAGAACTGTACTACAGTGGTTTGAGGAGCATTATAGTGAACTTAGGTTGATGTCTTGGTGACCAAATTTGCCTAATGTAAATCTTACGGAACTCATTTTTGTTGCTATGGGTTGCGATCACCGCATATGAAAATCAGTGGCCCATTATTTACACAAATTACATGAACTGTGCATAGACATCTAATGCCACATACCTCCACAAACCGACCGACCAAACTCTTGGCTCCCTGATACCCAGAATCAGTGATGTATTTCATTTTGAGGCTGCACAAACATGCTATTAATCAGGTGGTCATTATGTTTTGCCTCATCAGTGGAAATCAGCTGTTCCACCATTATAACTTCCCGTAATCATCCACAAATCACGTTACCAATGTACCCTTTGATGTTGGTGTGAATGGCCTCTCATAAAGCTTTAGCCTTTTGCTATTGCTCTTTGAAGTCATGATTTTGTTTATGCTTACATTGCTGTACCCATTCACTCTGAAGGTAGTTCACAGCTTCTGCAGTTCAGACTTTACGTTTCACACATTCAGTGACTCCTCTGAACTCAGTACAGAATTATTCTGCTGTAGGTAGTGGTGGGATGTAGCATTTAGATATCTACTGATGCTATTGGGCTTCTTGTGAACTGTGTATCCAGGTGTACCATCTAGTGCTGTCCACTTCAGTGTCAAGAAATGGCAACACATCTTTCTTCTCTATTTCCACTGTAAAGTGAAAGTTTTGGTGCTGTTTATAGGGATACTGGTGGAACTGACAAAGTTTTCTTTCCACATGCAGGCAGATTACAAAAGTATTCAAAACATACTGAAGCAAGCATTTTGATTTCAGTAGTGTGCAATGAAGTACAGATTCCTCAGATGTTTCCATGAAGACGTCCACTGTTAATGGTGAAAGAGAAATCCACTGTTATGCTGTGTATCTGCACATAAAAATTGCCTCTTCACTTGTTAAAGTGGACACCAAGCAATGTTGCACAAGGCCACCTAAGTTGGGACAGCTCACTCTCCTAAAATGTTCTTCTCTCTCCCACTAGTACGAATGTGAAGAATGTTATCGCAACAAAACTGATCATGAGGTCTTTGGGTGAGAGGTACTGTCGCTTGTAAGTGTGATGAAGTGAGCGAATCATTTGCACATGTTAGTATATTTCCCACCATGTGCCATGGCTTTCTTGTTATGTGTTAGTCCAGTTAACTACCACTCTCGGTGGTCAGGCCTTCCAAGACACTTCTTTTTCCTTTTTTGTTTGGAGTTCTCAGTCTTATGACTGGTTTGAAGTAACCCACCATGAATTCCTCTCATGTGTCAACCTCTTAACCTCAGAGTAGCACTTTATTCCTTTCTCTCTCTGCTCCTGCAGTTTTTACCCTCTACAGCTCCCTCTAGTACATGGAATTATTCCTTGATGTCTTAAAACGAGTCCTATCATTCTGTCCCTTTTCCTTGTCATAATTTTTGATATGTTTCTTCCTTCACCAATCCTGTGCAGAATGTCATCATTCTTTATTTTATCAGTCCACTTAATTTTCAACATCCTTTTATACCAACACATCCCAAATACCTTGATTCTCTTCTCTGTTGGTTTTTTCACAATCCATGATTCACTATCATGGTGCTCCAATTGCACATTACCAGCAATTTCTTTCACCTTTTAATCCCAATTTTTGATACTAGAGGACTTATCTTGGCCAGAGAAGGAGCTTTGCCTGTGCTGATCTGCTTTTTATTTCATCCTTGCTTTGTTCAAAATGGGTAATTTTGCATCTGTTGTTATTGTGGTGGTCTTCAGTCCAGAGACTGGTTTGCTGCAGCTCTCCATGCTACTCTATCCTGTGCAAGCTTCATCTCCCAGTACCTACTGCAACCTACATCCTTCTGAATCTGTTTAGTTTATTCATCTCTTAGTCTCCCTCTACGATTTTTATGCTCCATGCTGCCCTCCAATACTCAATTGGTGATCCCTTGATGCCTCAGAATATGCCCTATCAACCGATCTCTTTTTCTAGTCAAGCTGTGCCACAAATTTCTCTTCTCTCCAATTCTATTCAATACCTCCTCATTATTGATGTGATCTACCCATCTAATCTTCAGCATTCTTCTAGCACCACATTTCGAAAGCGTCTATTCTCTTTTTGTCTAAACTATTTATTGACCATGTTTCACTTCCATACATGGCTGCACTCCATACAAATATTTTCAGAAACGACTTCCTGACACTTAAATCTATACTCGATGTTAACAAATTTCTCTTCTTCAGAAACAATTTCCTTGCCATTGCCAGTCTACATTTTATACCCTCTCTACTTCACCATCATCAGTTATTTTGCTTCCCAAATAGCAAAACTCATTTACTACTTTAAGTGTCCAATTTCCTGATCTAATACCCTCAGCATCACATGATTTAATCTGACTACATTCCATTATCCTCGTTTTGCTTTTGTTGATGTTCATCTTATATCCTCCTTTCAAGACACTGTCCATTCCGTTCAGCTGCTCTTCCAGGTCCTTTGCTGTCTCCGACAGAATTACAATGTCATTGGCAAACCTCAAAGTTTTCATTTCTTCTCCATGGATTCTAATTCCTACTCCAGATTTTTCTTTTGTTTCCTTTATTGCTGGCTCAATATACAGATTGAATAACATCGGGCATAGGCTACAATTCTGTCTCACTCCCTTCCCAACCACTGCTTCCCTTTCATGCCCCATGACTCTTACAAACTGCCATCTTGTTTCTGTACAAATTGTAAATAGCCTTTCGCTCCCTGTATTTTACCCCTGCTACCTTCAGAATTTGAAAGAGAGTATTCCAGTCAACATTGTCAAAAGCTTTATCTAAGTCTACAAATGATAGGAACATAGGTTTGCCTTTCCTTAATCTTTCTTCTAAGATAAGTTGTAGGGTCAGTATTGCCTCACGTGTTCAAACATTTCTTCGGAATACAGACTGACTTCCCCAATGTCGGCTTCTACCAGTTTTTCCATTCGCCTGTAAAGAATTCGTGTTAGTATTTTGCGGCTGTGGCTTATTAAACTGATAGTTTGGTAATTTTCACATCTGTCAACACGTGCTTTCTTTGGGATTGGAATTATTATATTCTTGTTGAAGTCTGATGGTATTTTCGCCTGTCTCTTACATCTTGCTCACCAGATGGTAGAGTTTCGTCAGCGCTGGCTCTCCCAAGGCTATCAGTAGTTCTAATGGAATGTTGTCTACTCTCTGGTCCTTGTTTTGACTTAGGTCTTTCAGTGCTCTGTCAAACTCTTCGCACAGTATCGTATCTCCCATTTCATCTTCATCTACATCCTTTTCCATTTCCATAATATTGTCCTCAAGAACATCGCCCTTGTATAGACCCTCTATAACTCCTTCCACTTTTCTGCTTTCCCTTCTTTGCTTAGAACTGGGTTTCCATTTGAGCTCTTGATATTCATACAAGTGGTTCTCTTTTCTCGAAAGGTCTCCTTAATTTTTCTGTAGGCAGTATCTATCTTACCCCTAGTGAGATAAGCCTCTACATCCTTACATTTGTCCTCTAGCCATCCCTGCTTAGCCATTTTGCACTTCCTGCCGATCTCATTTTTGAGATGTTTGTATTCCTTTTTGCCTGGTTCATTTACTGGATTTTTGTATTTTCTCCTTTCATCAATTAAATTCAGTATCTCTTTGTTACCCAAGGATTTCTATTAGCCCTTATACTTTTACCTACTGCTGCCTTCACTATTTCATATCTCAAAGCTACCCATTCTTCTTCCACTGTATTTCTTTCCCCCATTCTAGTCAATTGTTCCCTAATGCTCTCCCTGAAACACTCCACAACCTCTGGTACTGTCAGTTTATCCAGGTCCCATCTCCTTAAATTCCCACCTTTTTGCAGTTTCTTCAGTTTTAATCTACAGTTCATACCCAATAGATTGTGGTCAAGAGTCCACATCCGCCCCTGGAAATATCTTACAATTTAAAACCTGGTTCCTAAATCTCTGTCTTACCATTATGTAATCTAGCTGAAACCTTTGATTATCTCCAGGCTTCTTCCATGTATACAACCTCCTTTTATGATTTTTGAACCAAGTGTTAGCTATGATTAAGTTATGCTCTGTGCAAACTGGTACCAGGCGGCTTCCTCTTTCCTTCCTTACCCCCATTCCATATTCACCTACTGCGTTTCCTTTTCCTACTATCGAATTCCAGTAACCCATGACTATTAAATTTTCATCTTCCTTCACTATCTGAATAATTTCTTTTATCTCATCACACATTTCATCAATCTCTTCGTCATCTGCGGAGGTAGTCGGCATATGAACTTGTACTACTGTGGTAGGCGTGGGCTTCGTATCTATCTTGGCCACAATAATGGTGTTTGTAGTAGCTTACCCGCATTCCTTTTTTTTCCCCCCCTACTCCTGGCATTATCCCTATTTGATTTTGTATTTATAACCCTGTATTCACCTGATCAGAAGTCTTGTTCCTCCTGCCACCGAGCTTCACTAATTCCCACTATATCTAACTTTAACCTATCCATTTCCCTTTTTAAATTTTCTAACCTACCTGCCTGATTAAGGGATCTGACATTCCACGCTGCGACCCATAGAATACCAGTTTTCTTTCTTCTGATAAAGGTAACTCCTGATAACAAGATAACTCTAAGGTAATAGAATTCTGTAATTTCATCTACTTTGTGGTCCCCAATTTTTGATAAGTGTATCATTTATCTCATTTCTGCTACATCTCATTTCTTGAGTCTTTCTTCGTGTTACTCTCAATACATATTCTGTACTCAATAGCCTGTTCATTTAATTCAATACATATTGTAGCTCTCCTTCACTTTCACTGAGGATAGCAATGTTATCAGCATAACTTATCACTGATAGCTTTCACCATCTTAAACCCAGTCTTAAAAACCTTTCTTAAATTTCTGTCATAGAGATTGGACAGTAGGGACAAAAGACAACATTCTTTTAATCCGAGGTTCTTGGTCCTTTGTTCTAATTTTTCCTTGTTGGTTCTTGTACATATTGTATATTATCTGTCTCTCCCTTTAGCTTACTCCTACTTTTCTCTACATTGTCAGTTGCTTTTCACAGGTTGAAAAATCCTTTGAATGTGTGTGTATTTTTTACTACATTTTAATGTTCATTGAGTCAGTGGGTTATGGTGGTGGTGTGGGGGGAGTTCTGTTCTTATGAACAAAACTGTGCATCCTCATGTATTTTGTTATCTGAACAGTTGCTTCCTATAGGTAAGGATAGCTGGTCTATTAATTAGGGCTGCACAATTCTCCACTTTACAGCTCAAGTTAAGAAATATGCACCAGACATTGTTACAGAATAGAAGTCTCTGATAAGTCTCCTGCCAGAGATCTGTGGTTGGTGAGGCTAACATTTTTGACCAATTCAGCCAGGCTAAAGAAGGGATGTAGGTTTGAATCCAGATAGAAGGAATGGGATAAGTTGCCCAAAAACTGAATCTGAAGACAATCAACATGCAGGGGAAAAGTGGGTTGAAACTAATGTGCGGATTCCACAGCACTAAAAATAAGTTGGTTATAAGTCATCAGTCAAACACTAGAGATAAAACTAAATGTAAAAGTAATCAGAAGATGGTAAAAATCAGAAACAAATGAGGAAAATATAAGATATGGGACACATGAAAAAAGTATAAATAGTTGTAATGTGACAATGATTAGAGACAAAGGAGTAGAATACAAAACAGAAATTAAAAAAATGAGGAAGGGAGGTGTGAATGGAGAATACAAGGGGGAAAACGGCAATCACAGAGTTAGACTGGTTGGATGGCGAGAGTCAATAACAGATTGGAAAGGCAACTTCCATCTGCAGTGTTTTTAATCTCTGTTGTTGGTACTGAGAACCTATCCAACACAAATGCTTCAGTCGTCTGGAGATGGTAGATAGATTCTGAGCATGAAACGGAATGCAAATCCACACACTTTAAATTTACACTGTTCACATAAGCCTTGGCTCCTGGATTTTTCTTCATTAACTTTCTCTCTCCACTTACATATAGTGGAGATGTTGAGTCGCAGGTAGTTACAACAAAAAGAATCTCACAATTATAATAAACAATTGGTGAACTCAGTTGCCCGAGACTGCAGCTGTAGCAACTTTCCTTTTCATAATATTGTTACATTCCATCCTGGGTTTTCCATTGTTTGATCCCTCCACTTATCTATTTACCTACTGCATTATTTTCTCTATCATCTGTGTACCGATATGCTTGCTTTCTTTTTATTTATTTTTTTTGTGTTTCGTTCCTTGTAGCCACATTTTTTTTGTGTCTAAAATTTCATTTATATTGTTTAGATGAAATTTCTTTTGACTTCAGTTCTGACCTCTTCATTATCAACAACTCATTATTTGTGCTTTGGTGTTTGTTTATAACCTGTTTCTCAATTGTTGCTTCTGACTCGGTCCCTGTTCCTTACACCCTTCAGAATATAATATTTGGAGCAACTTCTCTTGCCCTTTCACAGAACTATGTCTCAACAATTATTTTCCTATTTTCTATTTTTTTCTTATCCTTTTTATGTATTTTTTAAAGCTATGAAAACCAGACATAAGTATTTTGTTTTTCCCTATCAGTTTTTTTCAACTTGTTCTTGTTTTGGAAATTGGTAAATAAACATTCCTTCTACCTCTAAAATATGTTTTTATGGCAGTATAATAAAAAGCGTAGACTGCTATTCACAATAAAGAGGAGACACTGAGTCACAGATAGGCATAACAAAAAGACGTTTATACATATGTGGTTTTGGCCAAACACATTCACACAAGCACAGCTGCCAAGGTGGGCAGTGTACCGTAGCAGCAGCTGATGGAAAAAGCAGTCTGAGGGTGTTTTGGGATGAGTAGGAGGCTGAGTCAGGCAGTGGGAGCAGTAGCAGGGTGGGGGTTGAGGGAAGGTGTAATGCTGCTTGAGGGTGCAGGCAGGGATGTGGTGGGGACAGGGTAGGGATGCTATAGTTGAGGCAGCATAAGATGATCCCTGACAGCTTGTAGCTCTGTTGCCAGCTTTCAACTGCGAAGTGCTAATGGCTGCAGGTGTTAATAACAGCCAATACAGAGCTGTGATAACAATGAGGCATTGCCATGGAGATGTTTACAAAATCACAGTACATTAAAGGATGAGATAGGCCTGTGAATCTGCTGTGCCCAGCTCACTGCAGCAGTCAGGGATCAAATTACACCAACTCAATTATAGTGGCAGTTGAGAGGTTTGAGGGGGAGGAGGAAGAATGGAAAAGTAGAGGAGGGGGAAAAAGGTTAGTAGGTGCACTGGAGTAATAGAAGGCTATTATGTAATGCTGGTGTGGGAGCAGGGAAGGGGAGAGGTGAGTGAAGGCCAGAGGCTAGCTAAGGTTGAGGCCACAGGGTTACAGGAATGTAGGATATACGAGGTGTGTTCAAAAAGTAAAGTGACTTTATATTCTTATGAAAAAATTTCTGTTTATTCATCAGTATTCATGTTGTCCCCTTCAGAGTAATCCCCCTCAGGTACAATACATTTGTGTCACTGCTTCTTCCAATCCTCGAAGCACTTTTTGGTACAGCCTTGAGTACTTCCAGTGATGCAGTTTTTATTTCCTCAATCGTTGAAAAGCTTCATCCTTTCATAGGTCTCTTCTGTTTTGGGAACAGGAAAAGTCGCAGTGGGCCAAATCCAGTGAATGTGGTGGCTGAGGCATGATTGTCATGTTGTTTTTGGTCAATAAATCTCTCGCAAGCAATAACGAATGAACAGGTGTATTGTCGTGATGCAAAAGCCATGAATTGTTTTTCCACAATTCCGGACTTTTTTGTGTATTGCTTCTCACAAACAGCACATAACATCAAGGTAATACTCCTTATTGACCGTACAACCTTGAGACAAAACTTCATGATGCACTACACCATGGTAATTGAAAAAAATCAGTGAACAATACTTTGACATTTGATCAAACTTGGCATGCTTTCTTCTGTCTTGGCTCTCCAGGATGCTTCCATTGGGATGATTGGGCTTTTGTTTGAATGTCATAATGTTCTGTCGCCAGTTATGACCCTCTTGAGCAGATCACGATCATCATTGACATCATTCAAGAGCTCCTAAGTGATGCTCATGTGACAGTTCTTCTGATCAAAATTGAGAAGTTTTGGAGTAAACTTCACTGACATATGTCTCATGCCCCAAAGATCCAAAAAAATGCATGACATGAACTGACTGATATGCCAACATCCTCAGCAACTTCTCTTCGATAATTTGACGATTTTCCAAAACAATTTTCTTCAGAGTTTCAACGTTGTCATCTATTGTTGTTGTGCTGGGACATCCAGAGTGAGGTTTGTCATTGGCGTCTTCTCGGCCATCATGGAAGATCTTGTGCCACTTGTAAACTTTTTTTACTTAGAGCAGACTCACCATATGCCATTGTTAATATTTCGAATGTTTTAGAGCACTTGATTCCATTTTTCACACAAAATTTGATGATAATTCTTTGCTCCATTTTTTATAATAATCGAAAATTGCCGAGCACACTAAAAAAGTCTAACCTTTCTATCTGTCACATACAAATGAAGTGTGCTGTATACTTGAAACTATAAACATGCATTCGGGACATGTGTACCAGCATACAAAAAATAAATAAATAAATAAATAAATAAATAAATAAATAATAAAAAAAATAAAAAATAAAAAAATAATAAAAAATAATCGATAATCAAATATACATTGCCCGCACAATTTGAAAAGTCACCCTACTATTTGAACAGCCCTCATATTGTAGGGAGAGTTTGTGCCTGTGCAGTTCAGGAAAGCTGGTGTTGATAGGAAGAATCCAGATGGCCCAGGCTGTGAAACAGTCATTGAAGTGAAGCATGTTGCATTGGACAGAATGTTCAGGAACTGTGTGGTCCAGCTGTCTCTTGGCCTCAGTTTTTCAGTGGCTATTCATGTTGACAGACAGCTTGTTTGCTGTCATGACCATGTAGAAAGCAGCAGTGGTTGCAGCTTAGTTTTGTAGATCATGTGACTACTTTCAGAGATACTCCTACCTTTGATGGGACTGATGATGCCTGTAACTGGACTGGAGTAGGTGGTGGTGGTGCATCTAAGTCTATTGCAGGTATTTAAGCAGTGAGGCAAGGGTTGAGAGCAAGGATGAATTAGTGATGGACAGTTATATTGCGTAAGTTTGGTGGCAGAATACCACTGCGGGAGGGCTGGGAAAGGTAGTGGATAGGATATCCTCATTTTAGTTCATGACGAGAGGTTGTCAGATCTCTGGTGGAGAATGTGATTCAGTTGCTCTAGTCCTGGATGGTACTGTGGGAATGTTGGAGGTGATAAGTGAGTGGAGACATAAGGCACAACAAATCTCTTTGTCTGTGAAGGCCTCAGTGAGACAGGTGGTATATTTGGAAAGGGACTGCTCATTACTATAGGTATGATACCCACGGATGGTTAGGCTGTGTGGAATGCACTTCTTGGTGTGGAATGGGTGGCAATTGTCAGTGGAGGTATTGCTGGTGGTTGGTGAGTTTGGTATGGACAGAGGTACTTATGTAGCCATCTTTGAGGTGGAGGTCAACATTGAGGATTTAGGAGGACCAGGTAAAGTGAGGTGTTGAGGTTCTGGAGGAATGTGGATAGTGTGTCTGTACCCTCAGTCCAGATAACAAAGAAGTTATCAGTGAATCTGAGCCAGGTGAGTGTTTTGGGATTCTGGGTAGTTAGGAAAGATTCCTCTAGATGGATCGTGAATAGGTTGACATAAATTGGTGGCATGTGGGGGTCCATTGCTGTACCATCAATTTGACTGTAGGAGATGCCTTCAAAACTGAAGCAACTGTAGGTGAGTATATTGTTGGTCAGGGTGACAATGGAAGAGGTTGTGTGTTTGGAGGCAGTTGGGGGGTATTGGGAAAGTTAGTGTTCAATAGCAATAAGGCCAGGTGCAATAGGGATGTTAGTGTAGAGGGAAGTAGCAGCAGTAGTGATGAGCAGGACACTGTTTGGTAAAGGAACAAGAACTGTGCAGAGTCAGTGGAGGAAATGATTGGTGTCTTTTATATAGAAGGGTAGGTTATTGGTAACAGGTTGAAGATGTTGGCCCATGAGGATAGAGATTCTCTCAATGGAGGGCACAGTAACCAGCCACAGTGGGGTGTCCTACGTGGATGAGTCTGTGGACTGTAGGAAGTGTGTAGAAGGTAGGAGAGGAGGAGGAGTGGGGGGAGTGGTAGGGGAGAGACAGAGACAGAGAGAGAGAGACTAGGGGAGAGATTCTGGGATGGGCCTATTGATTTGGTGAAAGACCGAAGATACTGATGTATTTCTGGAATGGGGCCCCTGTGGTGGGGTTTCAAGGTGGATGCATCTGACAGCTGGCGGAGTCCCTCTGCCAAGTAATACCTGCAAGTCAAAACCACAGTAGTGGAGCCTTTGTCAGCAGGTAGGGTTACAAGGTTGGGATCAGTTTTTAGTTGGTGGATTGTGATTCTTTCTGTGGATGAAAGATTAGTTTCATGTTGAAGGATTTGGGGAATGATGGTGAGGAAAGGTTTGAGGTTAAGAAATTCTTGAATGTTAATAGAGGGTGATTTGGGTTATTGGGGTTGGATGTCAGTTGGATGGACGAGTGATCTAAGTCAGGCAGGGTTCAACATTGGATTTGTATTATGTTATTTACAACTGATGGTAATTTGTATTTCCTTTGTGTTAATTACATTTGGATTTGAGTGTTGTTTGTTCATGTATTTAGGTGTCCGTGCTGGCGGGTATACCGTCTGGGAGTGCGCTGTGCAGCTGTGTGGCTGCTAGCAGTTACCTGCTGGCTGAATGACAGGCTTCTGTGTGACACTTGGCTGTCCCTCAACTTCCCATACTTACATGCTCTATGGCATGTGCTGATCTTCATAGCATCCTACACTGCATGTGTGCTGTTTGCATACTTTGCTGTCCAAGAGGAACGTCCAGAGCAGACACCTATGCTGCGGTACTGGCCTAGAGATGACTTTGAACTAGGAATCCCATATGTTTCAATTCGTTGCTACTATAAAAATCACAAGAATGAAATATAAATCAAATGAGTTAATGCCATTGCTAGATGTATACCAAATAATATTCATAGTTTTTTAACATTTTTATGTTATTGTATAATAACTACAATAACATTCTACTGTTACTGGTATGTTTGTGGTGTGCCACTGTCTTATAATTAATATTCCAACCTTTTCCCCCCTCAGATGAACAAATTGTCCCACAGTTCTTGGTAATAACCCTAACAACGAATTTATAATGTAAAATTATACAATTTCTGTTAAAAAGAAACTTAATATATTTAAGTTATTTAGCAAAAGTATTGGCACATAGAGTTGCCAGAGTTTAAAAAAAGAAAGTATGATCTGTATGTGTACCCATGCAGAGGTTTATAGCAATATACTATTTTTTATTTAATTTAATTTAATTTCTCACCATGTTGTAAATATTAGTAGTATGTGAATGTTTTTTGTACATAAAAATATTTACTGAGTGCAATATTTAATCACTACTTAAACTTTGTACCATACAGAGTAGGATACACAGTGTTACCCTAGTAATTAAATGTTCAGTTGATGTTTAAGTTTAAACAGCTTTTGTTTGTCTATAAATACTTATAATTTAAGACTGTTGAGGAGGTGAACTTGTAAACAGGAGATAATTCATGAAACAAGTATCTGCAATATCTATATAGGGCTGCTCCCCGTTAAGAGTGCCAAGCATCAAAGCAGGAACATCATTATAATTAACACCTTCTGCCATTGAAATATATGGTTTATCTGTTTTGAAAGATTCTGTAACAATACAAAAAAATTCTGTGAAAAGAGCCTAGCTGGATGTGTTTTGTTCTACACTACATTCAGATTGGACTTCAAAATCAGGTCATTTATACAGGATACAATAACAAAAGTAACTGCAATAATATAATTTTTTCATTAATTTTTGTCATTTTACCATCTATATTATTGACTGCTATATAGATGTAATTTCTTTACGTGCTGCTAGAAGTGCTTATCAAGACCAATTCTAAGAGTGGATATAAGGTTGCATACTGAAAAACATTTCTCTCCAAGTAATGCATTAGCACCTGTGTCATCATCAGACACTAAAGGCAACCTATTGTTGGGTTGCCACCCTTCTCTGTCCCTCACCATTTGGTCACAGTTACTGCAGTTCATTCCATTGTAATATGGATGTTCAGGGCCAGTGTACTGATTTTTTTCCTCAGTATTTTTCTTTCAAGATGTGTTCTATAAAGCTGTTATGTGAAATTAGGTGTTCACTTAATTCAGTTTTTCTTCTCTCTGTCGTGTTAATCAGAGTCCTTTTCTCTTCAGTTTCTTTTAATATTTATTCATTAGACTTCCTTTCAACGCAGGGTGTTTTTGTGGCTCTTCTCTATACCCAGCACTAATTTTTTTTTCTTTTCTCATTTTTCTCAAGTCCACCCTTCACAGCCATAACTTGAAATGGTCCAAAAAGTTATTCTTATTTCCGAATGCTTGTTTAATCATTGCAGTCCTTTTTTTTTAATATCCATTATACTTGTGTTGTCTGCTATTGTACTTCCTGAGTAGCTAAATTGATTTACTTGCGGTAGCATTTTACTCCATACCTTAATTTTTGCCTTTACTTGTCTTTTCAATGTATTTAGCACCCTTATTTTAGTCTTGTTTGCCTCTAGTTTATGTGTATCCAAGGCATCGGGCAAACTTTTAGCGTAAAGTTCTTATTGTTACCAGAATTTGCTAAGATGATTATATCAGCAGCAAATCAAATACACTGTAACTGTTTACAATTAATTTTGATCTCTTTGGTGCTGCTTTTCATTGTTCATGTTGCACTGGCTATAAATAAATAAGGATAGCACACATGTGAGAATCTTGAATATATTTGGCAATTTTCACTAGTCATTGCTAACCCCTGATATGAACTTATTTGGCTTATTAAGGGGCAGGCCTCTTCAACACACAAATTAGTGGATGGAGACTCTTGAAATGAATGACTGTTGCTAACTGTGAAACTTTTTATTCCTCCTGCTGGTTGCTAAACTACTGGCATCAATTCAAACTATATTGAAGTTTTTTTTCTGAAGCAATAACACCATAAAACTTTGGCTACAAGAAGTTTGCTATTTTCTTACATACGGTGTATGTAGTTATGCGGAGAAAAAAAATCTGAAGTGATGATTTCCTGCACTTTTCTAACACTAATTTATTTAAACATCTATTAAATATTTCTTGCCTGTTTTGTAGTAATTAGTTGTAGAGAAAGTTAATTCGCTTCTTCCATGTGGTACATGGAAAGTATTGGGGCCAACAGGAAATATGTCTTTGTAACTGATTGAGTTATTAATACATGGCACTTGTTTTCCTAGCAGAGTAAAAACATTTGCTTTCATGAGTCTTGGAATTTAAATTTGAAACTGCTCACTTTTTTTGTACTTCCTGCTGTACACTGTCCAGACACACTAACATGACCACCTGTCAAAAGCCTGAATAGCCACCTTTTACAGTGTAAACCAATGTGAAATGTGGAGGAATCAAGCCAGTGATGTGGAAGTTACTGACAGGGACACAGAGCTGTGCTGACCTCCCCCCCCCCCTGCCCCCCCCCAACCTCCTCCCCTGTACCGTGGCCAGCTGCGCAAGGTTTTGCGACTGAGGATCCATAGTGCGAACAGCTTGATTGAAGTGGTACCCCACATTCTCAACTGGGTTTAAATCTTGGGGAGTTTGGTGGCCAGGGGGGTATGGTAAACTCATCTGGTTCTCTTTGAACCAGGCACATACACTGCAAGCTGTGTGATGCATTGCACTTTCCTGCTGGTAGATGCCACTGTGCTGAGGAAAAACAAGCTGCATGAGGGAGTGGGCAATGGTTCCCAAGGACACATGCATACTTGTGTTGGTTCATTGTGCCAACCAGAATGACAAGATGACCCAGGAATGCCACACAATTGTTCCTCAGACAATATCATGTGCAGGGTGTTTGCTTTAAGATGTTTCACACTGCACACACCAATAGCCACCTGTCCGATGATGCATAAAATGTGATTCATCTTAAAAGGGCACCTGTCGCCAATCAGTGGATGTCCAGTTGTGGTACTGGTGTGCATATTCCAGCCTTCATCGCTGATGAACATCAGTTTGGGTGTATGAATCAGCAGTGTGCTGTGGAGATCCATTTGCATCACTGTTCACTGAAATGTCATTGGTTCATCTAGACATTCAGGTGCTCAACAGTTGCAAGTCTGTTTGCCCGTACGCATATTCGCAGCTGTCATTCACTGCTGTCATCTGTGGTCAGTGGTGTACCACAGCTGCTTCGGCACTGATTTTGGATTGCACCATTTTACCACACATGGTATACTTAACCATGGTGGCATGCGGACAGTTTACAAACTTAGCCATTTCGGAAGCGCTTCTACCATGGCTCAAAATCCAGTTACCATGGTAATGCTGCCGCCTGCTGTCTGTAAATGGTTACTGCATGCTGACATTGAACATATGTGTTGGTCATATTAATGTGACTGGACTGTTTATTACCCACCATGTATGGATTTCTGTTGTCACTGTTGTGAGACTACTTCTTGCCTATGTGATTAAAAGGGAATATGCTTAATGATAATTGTATGTGCAGTATTTTGCTTTGAATTTTGAAAATTTCTTGCCCTGTCTAGTCTGAATCTTTACTTATTTACTATTACATGCTGGTCTTGTATTTAGGTGTTTCATTAAACACTTTGATTTATTTCATATTGCATATTACCCTGATTGTATTTTTCGCCGTATCGGTCTCTGATGATGTATTACAATGTTACAGATAATGGAAACTGTAATTTTTAGAAATCTGCCATGAGATTCAGAGGTGGAATTTCATATTATAGAGCAGTCTCTGATCTTGTAATCTGTAACACAATAAGCTTAAAATATTTTTTAATAATTTTTGTGTGTGGACCAGAAATGTGATTCACTGTGTTGGGTATGCTCAGAAAGAAGAGACTGAATCCCTCGGCACATGTTACGTTGTCTGTGGCACAGTTTTAATGTTGGATGTTGGGGATGAACTTATGATCTGCTCATTCTGAATAAATACTTTATTTTGTACCATTAGAGTGTCAAAAGGTATAACCATCAGAGGACACTGACATAACAGATGAGTAATTAGAGTATGGTGCATGTGTGTCAAGAGAAATTACATTTAAAAACTGTGCTTAGTGAGTACAAATTTCTGGTGTTTATATAATTGAACATTTACCTGATTCTTTGACAGCTAAATCTTAAATACCAAAGATAATAAACTTTTGTATAATATAGTTCAACATTTTGTATGATTGTATTTTGATAAGAGAAATAAAAAATGAAGAATTATGTTGCGTAACACAATGATTTATCTTGTTATTAAGTATGAAAATTAGTCAGATGCTGATGTCTCCTAACTGAGCTACTTAAATTTAACTGAGAGCAGTGTTTCACCTCAAAAAGCAGTCTGCAACTTTTTATATACCAGTTTTCCAGTCGCCGTTTTACCATAAAAATTATTTATATAAAATATATACAATGATTCTTTGAATCGTTGTATATTTTACATTGACAGTGGAGGAAATGTTGAGAAGCAGACAGGCACATTTATATAAAAAAAATATTGTTCTTATTTCTTCCTGGATTTCCCGTTATACTTCATAGGAAAGATTTGAGATTGTTGAAACCAAACTAATAATACTTTAATTCATTACTTTACATTTAAATGTCTCACCACTTTATGGCTCAATAGTTCATTGTGAACCTTGCTCTATTCAACAATTCCCCACCAGTTATCACGATCCATCTCTTGAGCTTTCCATCCTCTACAGTCCATTTTCTGTAGGTCCTCCATGACTCCATCTATCCACCTGGTTCTCAAACGGCGCTATCCTCTGACACCTTGGATATCCTTTTGGTCACTTCTATATCAGACCCATGCCAAATGCTACCCCCATCCCAGTGTGGCTGATTTCACTATTCTTCTAACAGATGGATTTTTATATACGGTATAGCTCATGATTGTACCACCTCCTCCTCCTCCTCCTCCTCCTCCTCCTCCATCTTCTTCTTTCAAAGTTTGGGCCAATGATTTTTCAAAGTACCTTCCTCTCAAAGGCATCTAGCATTCCAACATATTTTGATGTTAATGGCGAAGTTTTTTGAAGCTTAGGTACGCACTGGTCTTATAAGTGTTTATAAATCATTAATTTGGTGAAAAGAGGTAATAGCCTTGTGAGAAAAATAGTGGTATTTTCTAATAGGCTTTGTTGCCTCCTAATTATCTGTTTCATTTCATAATTGGTGTCATTTTAGTGGATGGATGTCAATCCCAGATATTGAAACTGCTTTCCTCTCCAAAAGTACATGTTCAGCATGAGGATGACATGCTCTTCCAACAGCCATATATTTATACTCTGTTGTTTTATATCCAGTCCCATATACCTATCAGCTGCTAAAGTGTGATGAATGTCTCCTCCATTGTCTTCCTAATTCTTGTGACTACACTTATGTCATGGACATGAGATATTAAACAATGGAAAATCCAGGATGGAATATAAAAACATTGTGAAAAGGAAAGTTGCTACTCACCATACAGCGGAGATGCTGAATCACACACACACACACACACACACACACACACACGCACACACATACACACACAACTGTTGTATGTGAGAGTTTTCTGCGTGAGTGTGTATGCATGTGTTTGCTGACTAATGTCTTACTGGCTGAAAGCTATATTTGTGCCTATCTGCGACTCAGCATCTCCGCTATATGGTGAGTAACAACTTCCCTTTTCACAATATTGTGACATGAACTATTATAAGTTCTGATTTATAAAAGATCATTCCCTATCTTAACAGGTCTGCATAGCTTCTGACCGTCTTCGAGACAACATTAAAAAGGCAGCAAGCCAGTGCATCTCCTTGCCTTGCACTATCTTGTATATCTAGTGGATTAGACACCAGTCCTCCCATTCTTACACTACTCTATATCTGATTCATTCTGATTAATTTTAGGAATTCTCCAGAAGTTCCTGCTTCAGCCAAGGTACAATGCAGATTTTCTCTGTCTATGCTATCGTATACTGCTTCGTAGTCAATGGCAAGGCTTTTGTAAAATTTGCCTTAGGGTTAATATCTGATCTACTGTTGATGCTGCTGGGAGTAATCTACATTTGTACAAGCTAATCTCTCTCGGAACAGACGGTCAAACAGTATGCTGGAGAATATACCCCAAGTTTAGTGATAATATTAGGAAAGTTCCTACTCATCACATAGCGGATATTCTGAGTTGCAGATAGTAGTAGTAGTAGTAGTAGTAGTAGTATTAGTAGTAGGTACTCTACCTTACAGCAGTTCTTGTCATAGGTAAAGCCTCTTCCACTTTCGTCTGGCCATAGCCAGTCTTTTCATTTCTGAATATTTGTCTCCTTGGATATTGTCCAGCATGTGATATCTTCTTTTTCCTCTTCCCCTTTTTCTCCTCCACCTTCCGTTCTATTCTTTCCTTCGATAAACAGTCCCCCCTCAAACCATGTTCAATCCAGTTCCGTTTTCTCTTTCTAATGACTTTCAGCAAATACTTGTTCATTTCTTACTCGGTCTTCCCATTTCACTTTTTCCATTCTTCTCTATATCCACATCCCTAGTGCCTCCAATCTTCTTTTATCTTCCTTCCTCAATGTCCAGGTCTCCGCACCACACAGTGCAATGCTCCAGATGTAACAGTTGGCAAGTATTTTCCTCAGATCTTTATTTAGTGATCCACAAAGTAATTACTGTTTCCTCTTGAATCCTTCTTTTGCCATTGCAATTCTGTTCGTGAGCAATACATATCATCCATTATTACACTTCCAAAGTAACTGTGAAATTATTCACTTGCTCTATTTCCTCTCCCTCTATTTTCATACAGCATTTTCTCCCCTTTCCTCCAATTACCATGCTTTTCATTTTCTTCTTTTTAATCTTCATTCCATATCCTTCTAATTTTGTGTTTAGATCATCTAACATTTGTTCCATCTCTCTTGCACTATCTGGCATCACAACCCTGTCATATGCAAATTTATACATTCCACTCTCTGACTTCCTATACAAACTCCTCTCCTTCCATCAAAACTTTCATTAATAATTTCCTCCAGATAGATATTGAACAGTGTTGGTGATAAACAACCATCTTGTCTTACACCTCTTCCCAGTTCAATTTCTTCACTCATCACACCTCCTATTCTTACTTTAGCGCCCTGGTTCAAATATAAATTTCTAATTAGCTGTCTATCCTTCCAGTCAACTCCATGTTTCCTTAGGATTTCCATCAGTTTGTCCCAAGATCAATGAACACAATGTACACCTGCATTTTCTTCTCCATGTACCTCTCCCCTATCACTCTATGCTGAATGGCATCTCTAGTTCACACTCCTTGACTGAAACCAACTTGTTCATCTCCTATCACACAATTCAACTTTCCATATAGCCTTCTGTTGAGTGTCCTCAGCAAGACTTTGGCTGCATGCGATATCAGGCTCACTGTTCTATGTTCTTTACACTTTTTGCTGTGCTTTTTCTTTTCTTAAGGTATTACAATACTTTCTGTAAAGTCCTTTGGCCATTTTCCTGTCATGTATATTTGATTACACAAGTGAACCAACTTCCTTTTTCCCTTCTTTCTCCAATGAATTTTACAGTTCCACAGGAATTTCATCAATTCCCATTGCCTTTCCATTTTTCACCTCCTTCATAGATGCTTCAATCTCACTAGTTGTTATTGTATTTCCTTCATCATCATCTGCAACTTTATCATCATCATCATCATCTTCTTCTTCTTCTTCTTCTTCTTCTTCTTCTTCTTCTGTCCCAAGCTCTTCTTCACTTGGTCGTCTGTCTGCAGTGTATAGCCATTCTATATATTCTCCCCATCTCATTATTTCTTGGGGTTCTCACCATTTTACTGTCTGCTGCCTCTACTTCCTTTAGTCCATTGTTGTTTTTCTTTTCCCTGAATGTCAAATCCATTGCTTCTTTGTACATCAAATCATATTTTCTTTCCTTCTTTATCTTGTCTCACTTTTCTGTCAGCCATTTCTCTTTTGCTTTTTCTGTTGCCCTTCTTAATTCATTATTTAACCTCCTGTAGTTGCACTTCCCTTCTTCTGTGTTTATAGTTTTCCATTTCCTGCGGCCATCCATCTTGATTATCATATCTGGTGTTACCCATTCTTTCTTTACTTTTTTCCTCTCCTTGATTCCAAGTGTTTCCTTAGCTGCCTTTTTGATCCCATTTTTAAAACGACCCCATCTTCCTTCTGTGCGTTCCGTTTTCTGTTGTTGCATCATGATTTCACAATATGCATTCTCTAATTTTTCACAATTGCCTGTTTCTTTCAGTTTCTCAAAGTTAATATGCTCTCTCTTCTGTCCTTTCCAGGTTATTTCCAATTTAAATCTCATTTCTTTCTCTCAGTCCATATATTTCCAGAGCTTTTCCCTCTGGTCCTTCACCAACTACCAGATTCCAACCACCCATTACAACGATACATGCATTTCTTTTCTCTCTCTCTGCTAAGTTTTCTATCTTCTCATAACATTCTTCTACCTCTTCATCTGAATGATTACTTGTTGGTATATATACCTGGATGATAAGTAAGTCTTTCTTTTTCCCTTTCAGTCTCATCTTCCACTAACACATTCAACCTTGATAACCTTGTCCTTCAGTCTTTTACCTATCAAAATTCCAACCCCATACATACCATTTTTATCTTCACCTGAATAGTACAATCAGAAGTCAGCACTTTCTAGTTCTCCACAACCACCCCATCTCACCTCACATTCAGAGTACATCCAATTTGTTTCTTGTCATTTCATGTTTGGCGTTTTCGATTTCCCTTCCTGGAGAAGGGTTAAAACATTTTGAGTCCCAATCCTCAGTAAGTCTTCCTCCTTCTTCTCCGCCTTCCTTCCTTTCCATTTACCCTAATCTCTGGAGTCCTCGTTGTATTCCCCTTCCAAAGATCCGATCGAGGGGAAGCTTTACCTCTGTAATATTTTACAAAGAGGTACATCCCCTGAACGTCTAGGGAAGTAATTCCAGTGGTGGTTCCCCATTGTCTTCCACTGTCCTTCACATCCTGTTGGCTCGCTGACCCAGTTTGCTGCTGTGGTTGGTTACTCAACCTCCCACTGCGTTGCTCAGCTTAACAGGGGCACCACATGTAGGTAGGATTGTGGAGAATTGAGGTGAGAGAGTCGAAGAGAACTCTCTTGTTGAGTTCTTATATTCACATCTCAGGCCCCCTCCCCATTTTCTAGCCAGAGTCACAAGTTTGAAGCATCAACTGCCCCAGGTCATCTCCTGGGCACAAGTCGCAGATAGGCACAACAAAAAGATTCTCTATCTGCGACTCAGCATATCCGCTATATGGTGAGTAGCAACTTTCCTTCTCTAATATTTTTACATCCCATCTTGGATTTTCCAAGTTTAGTGATGTAATTCCTTAATAGTTGTCACCCTCCAACATATCTCCTTTCTTGTATACAGGGCATACAATTTCTTCTCTCCACTGTTGGGGCATTTTGGATGAGACTTAATTATCTCTCAGTCTTATTTATTATTGTTGTAACATAGAATGAATGTATTTATTACAATGAGCAAAGTGGCATCTGGAGAGTAAGAAGTTAGTACTCATTGCTTCGGGCATAATATAAGGAAAGGGGACTGGCTATACACAAAAAGGGGAATGAACTTTGACAGAAAGACCTTATTGACTGGCCCTCTTTCGTTTTCTTCATACTAGGTTATAGGATTTGAAGTTTATGGCCTTGATATTAGTTTCCTTAAGCTGTATGCTGCAATTGAAAGAAAGAAAGAAAGAGAGAGAGAGAGAGAGAGAGAGAGAGAGATTTCCAATAACTGGTAAGTACAAAACATTAAATGTATTTAAAAAAAGTGACAAGATACCTGAATTGGTATTGTGAAAGCCTAGTAATCATTAAGTCACTAATGGGAACCCTTTTTTATATTCAAAGGCAATGTTAACTAACAAATCTGGATCATAATTTTTAACAAAAATGATTCCTTTCTGTAATTGCTAGTTGCATGAAAATGTGTCAACAATAAACTGAAATTTGATACTAAAATTCCAAAACAGCAAATGGAAAATAAAATACTTTATCTGTAGATACTGAACACTTACTGGTGTATACAATTTTTTCATCTAACAATAGGGTATTTCATACGCCTGTATCAAATTATTTATTTTCATGTAATTGGCAAGTCTCAATTAAAACACAATGTTATTTTTATTAAAGATTATGAATCAAAATTTATTGATTAACATTTACATTTGAAAATAAACAAAGAATTTAAATAAAAAGGTGCTATTAGTGTGAATTGAACCTGTTCTAAAATTTTGCACTATCCACTCAGCTATCAGCCATTTAGTTGCAATGCCTGTAATGTTTTGTACTTCGGTATCAGAAATCTCCAAAGGTGATTTTTTCAAATAACTTTGAGAATTGCATCTTACTACTTCAAGAAATTGACATCCAGCCACTGATCTCCAAATCGTATGAGTATGAACAAAATCAAAGACGGCCAGCTGGAAAGGTTGCCTTGTGAGACCTGAACAAGTACTTATTACACTAAACATCATTTTGAGTGCTCCATTTCAGTAGTAGACTTGTGAATGTACAAGCTACTGGCTTTGACAGTGTCCAGGCTACCTGTATGAAATATTTTAAACTGTGTCTATCAGAGAGGAAGTACAAGAATGAATTACTAAGAATAACTGGGGAGTCACTGCATGTGGAGATTTCAGTACTGATTTTTATCTCAGATGATACTGATCTTTGTTCCCTACAAGAGTAAATAAATGTACAAGGGTATGCTGAAAAGTAATGCCTCAGAATTTTTTATGTGAAAAGTCTTAAGCTTTCCAAATAAAACAGATTTTATTAATATTCTACATCTTTACTCCTCGTGTATACATATTTGCAACCATTGGCTGCTAGAGGGCTCTGAGTTGTAGAGTGTAACATGGTGATGCATAATGTAACTATGTTGTCGTGTCAGAAACAGTAACTGTAACCAAGTATGGAATCTGAAGAGTTCATACACACATGGAACACCCTCTCCTTCAGCATGACAGTACCACCCACATATGAGTGCTGCGACATATGCAACAATCCAGTGCCTTAGGTCACTGACATTGATCATCCTGCATACGGTACTGACTTGGGCCCCATCCAATTTTCATCTGTTTCCAAAAAATGGCCATGTTCCTATATACATTACTCACAGTGGCTTGTTACATCACAAACAAGCCTCTGTGGGTGATGTATACAGGGACACGGCCATTTGCACAAGGCGCTTCATGTTTTTAAATATTTTAGTTGTGATGAACCTTTTGTAATGTGCTGATTTTTATCCACATGAGAACTTGGTGTGAGATGCAATGTAAAATGAACACATTTCATAACAAAAAGATTTTTTAAGAACTGAAGATGATGGCAAAATCTGTCAAAACTGTCTGTTTTAAATTTAAAAAAATATTTATGCGATCTTGGCTGTTGATGTTCTTACAACTGTTTGCTAAGAACTAGTTGTAGGCCTCTTCAGTTTTCACCTGAGCTGCATGGGAAGCTTGAATTTATTTGAACCCTAGATTAGTACACTCATTTTATTAGTAAACATTATAGTTTTTTTTAAACCACACTTTTAAATCACTAGGATATCGTTTCTGTAGGTTAAGAACAAGACGGGGCCCAGTATTGGTTCTTGTGGATCGGCATGTTATGTTCCCCCCATTCTGAGGTTAGTTTCATGTGTGTGACTCAGTCTGTGAATTGTACTCTCTGCTTTTTGTTGTGAAGGTAAGACTCCATCCATGGAATGTTGAAACGATTGGAAGGAGTGAAAAGAATCTGTAATTAGAAGTGGTTTGATTATTTCCAGTTTCACACATGGGTGACATTACAGCATATTTAAGTGCATCAGAAAATATACCCCAGATCACTGACTGACTACAGAGACAGTATTCTGCTGAAAACATTATAGGGGTCCAGTTCCAGATTCCTACAGTCACCAGGAGAGGGTGGTGGTGAGGCCCCTATTACACCCAAGAGTGTCAAGAAAATATCATTGTCGATAACACATTTATTAGGCGGAAATACAGGATTGTCTTTCAAAGCACCACATCATGGCTGGGCCAGCAGAGTAGTGCCCTGTCAGTGATGGAAAGCCGGCTTGCACTCGTCTTTCAATTTGCCAGTACAGCAAAGTTACAGGTGGTAGCTGTTTCATTACAGATGACCATTGATCACAGAATCCAATGGCCTCCAGCTCTGTGCAGCAATCTCCAAAGTGCTCTCACGAACGTCAAAGATTTGTACTCAGGAGTTTTGCCTCAGATCCACCCGAAGTACTCATGATCACACAGGGGTCAACTCTCACCCCCCTGTTCTAGACACAGAAGCCAGCAGCATCAATGTCTGCCACAGGAATGGGATGAGCAGCAATGGTGCCCCCCTCTTGAAGGCGGATGATTGAGAGCATTCAGGTCATGCAGGTCAAGCCTCCAGCAGGCCTGCAGGGTGATGGCATCCTCTGTGCCTTACCAGTGTTTCTTTTGAAGTTGGCAGTGCAGCTGGCACCAGCAGCAACATCCTTCCAGCCAGACGTGGTTCCATAGATGATCGCAGACAGCTAGTCATGCCGAGGGTCGACCTCCATAGCCTCCCCTCTCACTGGATAGCTGCAATGGACACAAGGGTTCAGATTGCACAATGGGCAGTCAGCAATCGGCACTCATCAATCAGGAATGAGACATTTGTTAAGAAGGGGAGGGTGCTTATGTTGGTACTTCTGGAGCGTTCAGCAGCAGTGGGGGATGGCTATGGCATCATGTGTCTTGATCTTTCCTTGCTTTCAGCTCTCCTAGTGACTTCAGACATTCGCAATTTCACCTTTTAGGGGCTCTTTTCTCCTACCTTGACACCTGAGTACTTAAAGTTTTGTTGTATTTATTTATTTATTTGTCCATATAAATCGCTTTTTAAGTACATATGTTGTACACAGGATATTGGACAGAAAACCTTTTTAGCCATTTGATTTTCATACGTCAAACATACATTTTATAAATTTTTATGACAAATTGGATCTATACAGTTAATAATTACAAATTTTTGAAATACTGTATATTTATAACTTATTTCTACAATTAAAGATACAAATTACATTTTTTCTTGCATAAGATACTGGAGATTGAATAGTAGCAGTTTTTCAGAAGGTAGGATGTCACAGACTTTTTAAAGCTTTGTAGTTCAGTAAGAGATTTTATTTGTCTTGGTAATCTGTTGTAAAGTTTTGTTCCTGCATGATATACACCTTTCTGGCATAATGTGGTGTTACAATGATTAACACGTATGTCACTGTCTGACCTGGTACTGTAATAATGGACACTTTTGTTTTGAGGGAAAAGGTTTTCTTTTCTCATTATGCTTTTTTTGACATGCGTGACTACTTCCAGTATATAAATGCAGGGAAGGGGTAGGATCTTTAGATCTTTAAAGAAAGGTTTGTATGATTTTCTGCTGCTCACTTGTTTCATTATTCTTATAATTGCCTTTTGTTTCCTGAAAACTGTTATGGCCTGATGTACATTTCCCCAGAAAATGATACCGTACTTCAGTATTGAATGTACACAAGCAAAGTATACAGACCTAACTGTTTCTGCACTACTACTGTTGCAGAGAATTCTTACCACATAGCTCATTTTTGCTAGTTTTGACTTTAGGGCTGTGATATGAGTGTTCCATTTAAGATTTTCCTGGATATGAATCCCAAGAAAATGAGTTGCTTATCTCCTTAAGCATTGTATTTTTATAACTAATGTATTTTTGTTATGTCTGCAGTGCCAACTCAAATAAATCTAATGAACTGCATTTGGTTGTTTATTACTGAGTGCAGTGTTTACTGCACTGTAAGGAAGTAATCATTGAGTTTGGTGGCTAATGATATGAAAGTGTCACCATTTTTGCCATAGCTATTTTCAGGTGGCTCAATTCCATTTGGGTCACTATGTTTGTTTTTCTCATTTTTAATAATGTTCTGAATAGTTTCTGCTTATTCTTTGGGGGTTTTAGTTATTGAACATAATGTGTTCCTTTTTTAAAATAAGAGACTGAAGTATTTTGCACACTGGTGGTGATGGAGTTCCAAATGTTGAGTACTACTTGTTCTGTGAATTACGTAGAGCTCTCTCTTCCCAGCACAAGATACTTTAATCCCAGTTGTCCAGTCCTTATCTTTGCTTCTGTTTAATTTTACCCACGCTGATTTGAGGGGAAAACAAGACTCAAATTGGTGTAGGTCTATCTTTCAGAAAGAATGAAATTTTCCATCTACACTGCCTGTTTGCAAGAGTCCTATCCATCCACCTTACGACAGGCAACTGCAGTGATACACTCAGGTTGTAACTATGATGTGCCCTGCAATGGGTTTCACTTGGTGCTATATATCAACCACACATATGGCCATAGTAACAGCTCTCAACAGGTGCTGGGGGGTCAGCACTAATGTGGTATTGTCTACAGGTAACCACATAGCTCATTAGAGAGAGAGTGCAGGCCACTGAGTCTTGGAGTGCTGCATGAAATAAAGTGCTGCTACAAAGAAAATTCAGTGTTTTGGTATGCTACGTGTTTGTGTTAGCTAAAAAGTACAAAAAACTGAAAATGTTCATAACATGATACAACAATGTGAACTAGTTGCATTCTGTAAAGTTCTAATACAGGTGGAGCATTCTATCACAATAATCAACCAGTTATATATAAAAACAAAGATGAGGTGACTTACCGAACGAAAGTGCTGGCAGGTCGATAGACACACAAACAAACACAAACATACACACAAAATTCAAGCTTTCGCAACAAACTGTTGCCTCATCAGGAAAGAGGGAAGGAGAGGGAAAGACGAAAGGAACTGGGTTTTAAGGGAGAGGGTAAGGAGTCATTCCAATCCCGGGAGCGGAAAGACTTACCTTAGGGGGAAAAAAGGACAGGTATACACTCGCACACACACACATATCCATCACAATAATCAACCAGTTATATATAAAAACAAAGATGAGGTGACTTACCGAACGAAAGCGCTGGCAGGTCGATAGACACACAAACAAACACAAACATACACACAAAATTCAAGCGAGTGTATACCTGTCCTTTTTTCCCCCTAAGGTAAGTCTTTCCGCTCCCGGGATTGGAATGACTCCTTACCCTCTCCCTTAAAACCCACTTCCTTTCGTCTTTCCTTCCCTCTTTCCTGATGAGGCAACAGTTTGTTGCGAAAGCTTGAATTTTGTGTGTATGTTTGTGTTTGTTTGTGTGTCTATCGACCTGCCAGCGCTTTCGTTCGGTAAGTCACCTCATCTTTGTTTTTAAATATAATTTTTCCCATGTGGAATGTTTCCCTCTATTATATTGATATCATTAATTTGAATCCAACAATTACGTTTGTTATTGTCACTGTTGCATTTCGAAATCTTTCCTGTCATCTTATTTTCCTCTTTCTGTTTTTGCCAGTAGTTTCACTTTGTATTCACCTTCTCCTTTTTACCGTAATCTGCTATACTATTTTATTCCGCCTATATATACTCAATAATACATAATCAACCAGTTACACATACATACGTGTCCAAATCCTCCAACAGCCCATCTTGAAGTGCCTTCTACCAAAGTTACTAACATGCAATATTCTCAAAGATTGTGTTGCCTTGTCTTTGCTCATTGCTGGTCATAATTCTTGTGACACTCACTTTTGTGCCAACAAACATTTATTAAAGACAAAACTAACACATTAAATTGTCCATTAGTCACAAAACCAAACAACTATAGTTCCTGAGTATTTTAATTTTTCCCATAGGTGGAGGTTGAGAAGTGTTAATTCTGGTGAGCTTACAGGCCAGTTGGCATCTATCAAATGACCAAATAAATGATTTCCAAAGGATGTCTGTAATTACCTGCATGTAATGGGTGGGGGTATCCATCATGTTAGTACCATGTGGATTGCCTTATGTACACTGGAATGTCTTAAAATAACTGCAGCAGCTTGTGTGTTAGAACTGTAGGTGACTATTTAAGTCCTATCAATAAATCCGGGACCAATAATGTGATTCTTGACAAGCCCACACTACACATTGACAGTCAAATTCATTATTTACCCAGTTCTGTCAGCCAGTGTGGATTTTCAACTGACAAGTAGACCATATTTTGAAGATTTATTTACCAATGGTTTGTAAACAATGCTTTACCCCTAAACAAAATCTTGCATAGAAATGCCGCACCCCTTTGCGTTTTTGTAGACACCATTCAGAGAACTGTTTCTGAGTTTGAAACTTATTGCCATGAAGCTGCTCATGAAGCAAAACATGAAACAGATGAAATGTGTTGCAGTTTCTGCAGAACACTCATTTGACTGATCCCACTGAGACATGCAGCCTCACAGTGACATTTGGATTATATGTTACCACTGCTGTAATGTTGACTGAATTTCTCTTGTCAGTTGCTGTTCTTTTCTCAAGGTATATTTTATTCTTGACCATTCCAGTTTCTTGCTTTTTTTTATAATGTTTGCAAAGACAGAGCTTGATGACCTGGCAAGATCAGGATGCCAGTCAGCATACAACTTTACTGATGTCCTAATGATTTACTGATTTTTGCCATAAATTAAAACCATACTCACTTTTTTTACTATCACACACATTGTAAAAGTCTGTATATCATTACAATCAAGTTTTCTAATCAATGCAATAGCATAGCACAGGCTCACAGGTAAATTACTTGAACCATACCTGGGCCACATGCTTGCTTACAATGGATACATCTGAGCAAATGTTTGTAGGACATCTTCTCCTCATAGAGGGGCAGTGGTTTTCAGTACTGTTACATTTTTACTATTTGCTCATATTCCACACATGTTACACCACTAAAGTCTTCCTCAAAGCCTGCTTGCAATGCCACAGAAAAATAGACAGTTCCATAAAATAAAAATATTGGTAGCTATAGTCATTAAAAATTGCACGTATAAATCAAGAAGTTCGCACATAGTCTGCTATAACTTAGCAAAAACCACACCTCGATGTATTTATTCAGGCTGGGTATATGTTTTGGCCACCTGTCCTGACAGTCTCATCCTGTGTATTAAAGGTATTGAAATAGTTGTGATAAGAGGCTGTAATTTCTCCAATGGCAATGAGAGTGTCATCATAAAATATTTGTTTATCAACAAGACATACCACTCTTGTTGTACATCCATTTGTCTCAGAGTTATTGTAGATGACAGTGTACTTTTATACCTGGCATCACAGTACTTACATACACAACGAGCCCTTATTAGTCAATTTCCACAAATATTCCTAATACTTTGTGACGTTAATATACATACATGCTAGAGATAAAGTGAACAGCTTCCCAAACACTTTAACAAAGATTTGTATTATGCAGTTTCAAATAAGCAAAAATGACCTATTTATAATAGAAATTAATTGTCATAGAGTCAATGAAACACTGTGTGCAAAAATCCATGTGGGATGTCATCTACTAACAGGTGCAGCTGTCCCCCTTCCCCCATTTGCACACATTACTTATAACATCCAAATATATTTTAAAAGTGCAATGAATTAATTTTATTACATCTTGCTTTAGATGCAGTAGCACTTTTTGGATATTCTTGCTTCAAATTTGTTGTATTTCATGTGCTCTAAAAATCCTGCTACTGTATAGATGCAGTTATCTAGTAAGAATCCACTTAAGGAGACATAAAGAGAGTGAACAATGAGTAAATAACTTTTATTTTATGTGGCACCTATTATACACTGTATAGTGCTATTTTTAGGGAGGTTTAAAGGCTGATATCCTCACTGACTGGACATGGAGGTCATCTTTTTGCTGCTGCCATGTTCATGTACATTAAAGTGTTTCTTTATCTCTTTTAAATTCTTTCTCACATATTTAAATGTTTCTAAAATAAAAATGCAGGGGAGTAGGAGGATTAAAGACTTTTGAAAGAGGGGCTTGCACAAATCTATTTGTCAGGCATGCTGCATTATTCCTACAGCTCTCTTTTGTGTAAAGAAGATGACTGAGCTGGCAGATGTGTACCACAGAATATAATCCTATACTGTAGAATGCTGTGGAAATAGATGAAGTATGCAACTGAAACAGAATGGAAGCTTCCTTTGTGTGCAAATAAATGTGAGCTGCTGCATACTTCCTTCAATGTCACATTTGTTTTTGTATGTGTGTCTGCCATTTAAAATCACCTTGAAGCCACACAGCTAAGCATTTTATTTTGAGTGAGGATATAATTCCACTGGAATTTATTGTCACAGAGACAATGGAAGCTTCCCTTTTTACAAAGAAGCTTAGAAAAGTTGTTTTGGTTATATTTATTATTATCTTATTTCCTTCAAACCAGTCATTTAGCTGATCTATAGCTTTATTTGTGTTTGCATATGAAAGGAAACACTAATGACACTACCTTTTGAGCTTTTGCTGTTTTTCCAATAAAGTACATACATTCACACACGAAATTATACAGACACCCAAATGCACAAAGTATCAGTCCTTTTTAAAGGCCTCACCTTTTTCCCCACTCCAAAATTCAATCATGCAGGACTTGTTAAAGACTTCCTCTCCTTCTCCTAGTCCCTACAGTGGAAACACTTTTCTGCCACCAACCTTATCAATAAGACTCAACCGAAGACCAATGTTGAACCCTGCCTGACTCAGTTCACTCCTCCATCCAACTGTGATATACACTCACTGCCCCCAAATTTCCCCCAATTAACTATCCAGAATTTCTTAACCTTCAACCTTGTCTCCCCATCATTCCCCAAATCACCCAACACACAAACTAGCCTTACATTTACAGAAAGAACCACAAACCACCACCTAGAAAGTGAGCCCAACTTTATAATCCAACCTGCTGACAAAGGCTCCACCACTGTTGTTTTGAACTGCAAGGACTCTGCCAGCTGTCAGATTCATCCACCTACAAACCCTGCCACAGCAGTCCCATTCCAGGCATCCAGCAGGATCACCAGTCTCTCCTCAAATCCTTAGGCTCAACCCAGAAGCTCTCCCTGGAGTCCATCTCTCTTCTCACCCCTACCACTCCCCGCATTCCTACCTTCTACATGCTTCCTAAAATCCTTAAACCCAACCACACAGGATGCCCCATTGAGGCCAGTTACTTTCACTGACTCTCCACTATTAGCGTTCATTTACCACATGGTGTCCTGCTCATCACTATTGATGCCACCTCCATTTACATTAGTGTCCCTAATGCTCATGGCCATACTGCTATTGAACACAACCTTTCCACATGCCTGATGGGATCCAAGCCAACAACTTCCTTCGTAGTCTCTATGACCAACTATATCCTCAACCACAATTACTTCTCCTACAAACAAATGTGGGGTACATCTACGGGCACCCACGTGGCACCATCCTATGCCAACTTATTCATGGCCATGTAGAGGAATCCTTCCTAAACAACCAGAATCCCAAACCCCTCACCTGGTTCAGATTCATTGATGAAATCTTTGTGATCCATGTCAAAGTTGAGGACACCCTTTCCACATTCCTCCAGAATCTCAACATCTTCTCCTCCATTCACTTCACCTTGTCCTACTCAACCTGACAGCCACCTTCCTCGACATTGACCTCCACCTCAAAGATCAGTTCCTCCATCCAATTCAAATCTACCAGCCACCAGCAGTTTCTCCACTTTGACAGCTGCCACCCATTCCATACCAAGAAGTCCCTCCCATACAGCCTAGCCATCTGTGGCCATCGCTTCAGTAGTGATGAGCAGCCCCTCTCAAAATATACCGAAGGTCTAGCTGATGCCTTCACAGACCATAATTACTTTCCCAACCTTGTACAAAAACAGATTCCGATACCTTATCTTTCCAGCCACCCACCGCCTCCCTAAGACCCACCATCTGGCAACAGAGGAGCATTCCCCTCGTGACTCAGTACCACTCAGGGTGGGAGCAACTGAATTATATTCTCCGCACTGGCTCTGACTACCTCTCGTGATGCCCTGAAATCAGAAATGTCCTGCCCACCATCCTTCCCACTCCTCCCGCAGTGGTATTCTGCCACCAACTGAACATTCATAATATCGTTGTCGATTCTGACACAATGCCTGCTCCCAATCTCTTGCCTCAAGACTCATACCCTTGTAATAGACCTAGATGCAAGACCTGTCCCATACATCCTCCCACCAACACCTACTCCAGTCTGGTCACAAACATCACCTATACCATCAAAGACAGGGCTTCCTGTGAAACCAGTCCTGTGATCTACAAGTTAAGCTTCAACCACTGTGCTGCATTGTATATAGCCATGACAACCAACAAGCTGTCTGTCCACATGAATGTCCACCGACAAACTGTGGCCAAGAAAAATGTGGATCACCCTGTTGGGGAGCACACTGCCCAACATGACGTTCTTCATTTCAGTGACTGCTTCACAGCCTGTACCATCTGGATTCTTCCCACAAATACCAGCTTTTCTGGATTGCGCAAGTGGGGGCTCTCCCTGCAGTACATCTTACGTTCCCATAACCTGCCTGGCCCCAACCTTCATTAGTCATTGTCCTACCCATCTAGCCCTCCCCTGTTCCCATGCCAACAAAGCCTTTGTCAAAAATGGACCACCGAGTGGGGTGGCGCAGTGGTTAGCACACTGGACTTGCATTTGGGAGGTCGATGATTCAATCCCGCGTCTGGCCATCCTGATTTAGGTTTTCCGTGGTTTGCCTAAATCGCTCCAGGCAAATGCCAGGGTGGTTCCTTTGAAAGGGCACAGCTGACTTCCTTCCCCATCCTTCCCTAATCCAATGAGACCGATGACCTCGCTGTCTGGTCTCCTCCCCAACAACAACCCAACCCAAAAATGGACAAAAAACACACACACACTCATGCAAATCCAACTCACACACACATGACCATAATATCTGGCAGCTGAAGCTAGACTGCAAGCAACAGTGCATGATGGAAGAGGCAACCAGGTGGTATGGATAAGTAGGAGGCTTAGGTGGGGAGGGGGAGGGATAGCAGGATAGGGGTTGGGGTGGTAAAGTGCTGCTAGTGGGAGCGAACGGAGATGAGGTGGAAAGAGGGTAGGGCAGCTAGGTGCAGCTGGGATGTTAGATGGACAGTGGGGGAGAGGGTGGGGGTTAGTGGAAAAGGAGAGAAGTAGAAAGACTGGGTGCTTTGGTGGAATAGATGGGACTTTTGGCAGAACTTGGAATTCCCCCACCTGAAAGAAGTACTGTCAAGCCAGTCTGTCTCTTGGAAAATCCAGGATGGAATGTAACAATATTATGAGAAGGAAAGTTGCTACTCACCATATAGCAGAGATGCTGAGTCACAGATAGGCATAACAAAAAGACTCACAATTGTAACTTTCGGTCGTTAAGGCCTTCATCAGCAAAAAAATACACACACACACACACACACACACACACACACACACACACACACACACACACACACGACTGCAGTCTCAGAGAACTGAAACCACACTGCGAGCAGCAGCACCAGTGCATGATGAGAGTGGTGACTGGGTGGGGGTAAGGATGATGATGATGATGATGATGATGATTGATTTGTGGGGCACTCAACTGCGCACTCATCAGTGCCCGGGGAAGGGGGGGGGGGGTAAGGAGGAGGCTGGAGCAGGGAGGGGGAAGGATAGTATGGTGGGGGTGGTGGACAGTGAAGTGCTGCAGGTTAGACTGAGGGCTGGGCAGAGGTGGGGGGGGGGGGGGGGGGAGGGAAGTAGCAGAAAAGGAGATAAATAAAAAAAACTGCGTGTGGTAGTGGAATGATGGCTGTGTAGTGCTGGAATGGGATCAGAGAAGAGGCTGGATGGGTGAGGGCAGTGACTAAGGGAGGTTGAGGCCAGGAGGGTTATGGGAAAGTAGGATGTATTGCAGGGAAAGTTCCCACCTGTGCAATTCAGAAAAGCTGGTGTTATTGGGAAGGATCCATATGGCACAGGCTGGGAAGCAGTCATTGAAATGAAGGATATCATGTTTGGCAGTGTGTTAAGCAACAGGGTGGTCCACTTGTTTCTTGGCCACAGTTTGTCAGTGGCCATTCATGCGGACATGCCTACAAATGCAGCACATTGGTTGCATCTTAGCTTGTAGACCACATGACTGGTTTCATAGGTAGCACTGCCTTTGATGGGATAGGTGATGTTAGTGACTGGATTGGGGTAGGTGGTGGTGGGAGGAGGTATGGGACAGGTCTTGTATCTAGGTCTATTACATGGGTATGAGCCATGAGGTAAGAGATTGGGAGCAGGGGTTGTGTAAGTATGGGCGAACATATTGTGTAGGTTTGGTGGATGGCAAAATACCACTGTGGCAGGGTGGGGAGGATAGTGGGTAGGACATTTCTAGAATAGAATAGAATAGAATATTTTTATTAGCCTTTCAGTATTTTTCATACAATTGGCTTTGTCAAAGTTTACAGAGGGTTTTAGTTTCAGTATGATATTCAAATAGTTACAGAAAGGGGAGAAAAGTAACTAAAGACCTTTTATTCAGCATTATGTAAAACAATGTTTTATACAATAATTAAATACACACATAAGAAAAGAAACACAGTAAATAACTAGCTTATATAATATCAAAACATTTTCTTCAAAACTTAGGTAAAACATATATTTTGATTATTAGTTTCTAAGAATTCTTCAGTTGTATAGAATTCGTTGTTCTTTATCCAGGTTTGCAATGTATTCTTATATTTATTTAGTGGTACTGTACGAGCTGAGCATGGTAACTTATTGAAAAATTTTATGCTTATGTACTTATAGTTATTATGGACTACAGCAAGTCTTGCAGAAGGCAAGTCCAGCAGGTGACTGTTTCTTGTACTGTGTGCATGCACATCACATCTCATGTTCAATTTTTTCAGATTTTCTCTGGCATATATTAAGCAGTTATATATGTACATGCTTGGCACTGTCATTACGCCAAGAGATTTAAAATAATTTCTGCAGGACTCTCTGGGTGCTAACCCTTCCATTATTTATTTATTTATTTATTTATTTAGTCCTTCAAATCCTACATGTATAGAATATATACAAGGATATTGGACATGGTTAGGTATTTACAAGGTAAAATACAGTTTGTATTGCAATCCTAAGGACTAGATATTGAAGTAATTTAGCAAATATTCAAACATACGACAAACATTACAGGCATGCACCTGATTGCTTTCTTCTGCCATCTGAAAATACATTCAGCCCCTGGGGGATTACCCCAAAGCAATATTCCATATTGCAGTTGGGAATGAAAAAGAGCATAGCATGAGTGGAGTAGCAATTGCTTGCTCACACTGTTTCTTAATTTATACAATAAGAAAAGTACTCGTGCTAGTTTACCACATAGATAATTGGTGTGTCCTTCCCATGAGAGCTTTTGGTCTATGATTAGTCCAAGTAATTTCACTGTTTTGTTTTCATTTTTAGTTACTTTGAGATTAAATATTATTTTTTCTGTTTTTGTTTGATTTATGCACAGCTGGTTAGCCTGACACCAGTATTTAGCCATTTGCATCATTTCTCTGTTTTTGTCCAGTACACTCTGTAAGTTCTCTCCCGTGCCTATTAATGTTATATCATCAGCATATAGTATGTTCTTACACGGTATGTAATTCGAGAAGTCATTAACATAGACAATGAACAGAAAAGCTCCAAGAACAGAGCCTTGGGGTATTCCTCTTTCTATAGGGAGTATTTCTGACCTCTGCTTATTTGCATATACAAGTTGTAACCTATTGCTTCGATAAGATTTGAATAGATGGAGTGTATCATGTTCAATGCCATAGTATTTTAACTTTTTGATGAGTATATCATGTGACAATGAGTCAAATGCTTTACTTAGGTCAATTAGTGTTCCAGACATTGATACTCTTTTTTCATACCCTTCATAAACATTGCTCACCAAAGCTTCTACTGCTTTTACAGTTGATAGGTGTGACCTGAAGCCAAACTGTTGTTCATTTAAAATTTTGTTGGTTTCAAAATACCTGTATATCTGCTTATGCACACAATTTTCTACTATCTTGGATATGATTGGTACTATTGAAATGGGTCTGTAGTTATTTGGGAGATTTCTTTCACCTTTTTTTCTACACTGGCAATGTAACTGTGAGCTTAAGACAGTCGGGGAATATTCCTTCATCAAGTACTCTGTTTGATAGTGAGATAAGTGGCATTTTAATTTCTTTTGATATACATTTTATGATGAGATTACTGAGTCCATAATAGTCTTCTGTTTTTGAATTACTTAATTTGTTTATTGGCTTATGAATATCATTTAATGTGATTTGGGTCCAAGTGAACTTTTCACTCCTTGTCTGTTTTGCATAAGTGAGCAATGCTGCTGCATCAGAGGCAGAATTGGTGGATAGAGTGGTGACACTCATTACAAAATATTCATTGAGAATACTGCAGTCAATAGGGATACTCCTTTCTTTATTGGTATTATTAATTTCCCTTTTAATGACAGACCAGGCAGCTTTACATTTATTTTTAGAATTTAAAATATATTCATCATTTGCACAGCACATACCATTTTTATTTCTAATCTGTAAAGGTTTCTAATTTTAGTGTAATTTTCCTTGTCCCTATCACTGTTATGAGATTTGTCTTTCATAATCATCAGTAGTAATCATTCAGGTAGTGAAGGGAGACGAAAATTTAATAGTCATGGGTGACTGGAATTCGAGAGTAGGAAAAGGGAGAGAAGGAAATATAGTGGGTGAATATGGATTGGGGCTAAGAAATGAAAGAGGAAGCCGTCTGGTAGAATTTTGCACAGAGCATAACTTAATCGTAGCTAACACTTGATTCAAGAATCATAAAAGAAGGTTGTATACATGGAAGAATCCTGGAGATACTAGAAGGTATCAGATAGATTATATAATGGTAAGACAGAGATTTAGGAACCAAGTTTTAAATTGTAAGACATTTCCTGAGGCAGATGTGGACTCTGACCACAGTCTATTGGTTATGAACTGTAGATTAAAACTGAAGAAACTGCAAAAAGGTGGGAATTTAAGGAGATGGGACCTGGATAAACTGACTAAACCAGAGGTTGTACAGAGTTTCAGGGAGATCATAAGGGAACAATTCACAGGAATGGGGGAAAGAAATACAGTAGAAGAGGAATGGGTAGCTCTGAGGGATGAAGTAGTGAAGGCAGCAGAGGATCAAGTAGGTAAAAAGATGAGGGCTAGTAGAATTGCTTGGGTAACAGAAGAAATATAGAATTTAATTGATGAAAGGAGAAAGTATAAAAAAACAGTAAATGAAGCAGGCAAAAAGGAATACAAACGTCTCAAAAATGAGATCGACAGGAAGTGTAAAATGGCTAAGCAGGGATGGCTAGAGGACAAATGTAAGGATGTAGAGGCTTATCTCACTAGGGGTAAGATAGATACTGCCTACAGGAAATTTAAAGAGACCTTTGGAGAAAAGAGAGCCACTTGTATGAATATCAAGAGCTGAGATGGAAACTCAGTTCTAAGCAAAGAAGGGAAAGCAGAAAGGTGGAAGGAATATATAGAGGGTCTATACAAGGGCGATGTAAGTGAGGACAATATTATGGAAATGGAAGAGGATGTAGATAAAGATGAAATGGGAGATACAACACTGCGTGAAGAGTTTGACAGAGCACTGAAAGACCTTAGTCGAAACAAGGCCCCGGGAGTAGACAACATTCCATTAGAACTACTGATGTCCTTGGGAGAGCCAGTCCAGACAAAACTCTAGCATCTGGTGAGCAAGATGTATGAGACATGTGAAATACCCTCAGACTTCAAGAAGAGTATAATAATTCAAATCCCAAAGAAAGCAGGTGTTGACAGATGTGAAAATTACCGAACTATCAGTTTAATAAGTCACAGCTGCAAAATACTAATGTGAATTCTTTACAGATGAATGGAAAAACTGGTAGAAGCCGACCTCGGGGAAGATCAGTTTGGATTCCGCAGAAATGTTGGAACACGTGAGGCAATACTAACCCTACGACTTATCTTAGAAGCTAGATTAAGGAAAGGCAAACCTACGTTTCTAGCATTTGTAGACTTAGGGAAAGCTTTTGACAATGTTGACTGGAACTCTTTCAAATTCTAAAGGTGGCAGGGGTAAAATACAGGGAACGAAAAGCTATTTACAATTTGTACAGAAACCAGATGGCAGTTATAACAGTCGAGGGGCATGAAAGTGATGCAGCGGTTGGGAAGGGAGTGAGACAGGGTTGTAGCCTGTCCCCGATGTTATTCAATCTGTATATTGAGCAAACTGTAAAGGAAACAAAAGAAAAATTTGGAGTAGGTATTAAAGTCCATGGAGAAGAAATAAAAACGTTGAGGTTCGCCGATGACATTGTAATTCTGTCAGAGACAGCAAAGGACTTGGAAGAGCTGTTGAATGGAGTGGACAGTGTCTTGAAAGGAGGATATAAGATGAACATCAACAAAAGCAAAACGAGGATAATGGAATGTAGTTGAATTAAGTCGGGTGATGCTGAGGGAATTAGATTAGGAAACGAGACACTGAAAGTAGTAAAGGAGTTTTGCTATTTGGGGAGCAAAATAACTGATGATGGTCGAAGTAGAGAGTATATAAAATGTAGACTGACAATGGCAAGGAAAGCATTTCTGAAGAAGAGAAATTTGATAACATTGGGTATGGATTTAAGTGTCAGGAAGTCGTTTCTGAAAGTATTTGTATGGAGTGTAGCCATGTATGGAAGTGAAACATGGACAATAAATAGTTTGGACAAGAAGAGGATAGAAGCTTTTGAAATGTGATGCTACAGAAGAATGCTGAAAATTAGATGGGTAGATCACATAACTAATGAGGAGGTATTGAATAGAATTGGGGAGAAGAGGAGTTTGTGGCACAACTTGACAAGAAGAAGGGACCAGTTGGTAGGACATGTTCTGAGGCATCAAGGGATCACAAATTTAGCATTGGAGGGCAGCGTGGAGGGTAAAAATCGTAGAGGGAGACCAAGAGATGAATACATTAAGCAGATTCAGAAGGATGTAGGTTGCAGTAAGTACTGGGAGATGAAGAAGCTTGCACAGGGTAGAGTAGCATGGAGAGCTGCATCAAACCAGTCTCAGGACTGAAGACAACAACAACAACAACAACAATCATCAGTAGTATTCTGTGTTTGTTAAGTTGTGGGGTGTACCACTTGTTAGTACTTTGTTGCTTATGAGTAATATTACTCTGGTACCTTTTGGTTACCAACGGGCATGTCATTTCTACTATATGCTTGATCTCTGTGAGGAAAATGGAAAAAATTTATTAAACATTTTCTTGTTATCCATTACATGAGTCCAATCCATTTCTTTTAACTGGTTTATCATTTTGTTTACATTGGATTCACCTAGAATACTACATGTCACTTCTCTCTCTGTAGAACTGATGGCTGACTTTTCTATTTGAAGCCATAGCCCTGCGTGATCTGATATTCCTAATTTTATTACATCACATTGTGTGGAGTCTCTTTGTACATTGCTAATTATGTTATCAAGGCATGTGTTCAGTCTAGTGGGTTTTTCATTGAGACAATAATAGTTTAATGACTTCAGAGTGTTAATCATATGAATTACATTTTTTCTCTTTGCCCTTATATCTCTGTTAATATCACCTACAATTACAATTTTATGCTGTTTGTATTTTGACAACAGCAATATTAAAGCATTAATTTTTTCTATAAATACTATCTCATCAGACCCTGGGATTCAATAGATTGACACAATTACAGTTTTCTGTTCGTGCATTACCACACCAGCTACTTCTATTGTAGCTTCAAGGCATATTCTACTAAGGTCTATAACCGAGTAAAGCAATTCAAGGTTACTTTTGACATATATTGAGAGCCCACCATATGTAATACGTTTTCTGCAGTAGCTTGTAACTAACAAATATCCAAGAGGAACACACAAGTCTATTTCAGTGTCTTTCATCCAGTGTTCATTGATGCATAGAACACTGCAGTTGATTTTATCAAGCCAGAATTGTAATTCATTGATTTTACACCTAAGAGATTGTACATTTCTATGAAGGAGGAGGAAACTGTCACTGCTACCTAATGGTATTCTGGTATTCTACTTTCACAGAACCTTCTGTATTCATTTATTTTCGCTACATGATCTAGGGTTGCACAATTATCTGAACGAATTAGACTGCTGCAGTTTCCACTTAATGTGGTTTAAGGAGGTGTACAGTCATGCTCTGTGGGACTGTCTTTTAAGACAAGGCTGCTGCGTGCTCGTATTTCATTTACAACTTTGTTTATCTCCTGACACAAAAATGTTTTCCCATGGTAATTTAGATGCTCACCATGTTCAGTGTGCAAATTTCTTTCAAGTCTGCTAATATCCACTACATTGCATTGCATTTAGCATAAATGGAACATAGTTGTTTGATTTTAATATTTATTTTATGAATCTCTTTGTTAACACATGAATTATAGATCAAGTCATGTCTATGAGGTATCGCCACAACAATAGTGTTTTCCATCTTTCTTGCATCTAAAACATTTTTCAAACCTGTTATACACTTTTTGGCTTCATTATGTGCTACATCATTTGCACCAGTCACACAGACAACAATGTCACTGACCCTTGTTGTATTCTTGTGTTCTGAGATGTCTTCAACAATATTTTCTGTCCTCGCACCAGGTTTTACGATGCCAGTTCCTCATTTCAGGGCACGATGAGAGGTAATCAAAGCCCTGGTAGTGAATGTAATTCAGTTGCTCCAGTCCTGGGTGGTACTGATTTATGAGGGGAATGCTCCTCTATGGCCAGATAGTGGGACTTTGGGAGGTGGTGGGAGACTGGAAAGATAAGGCATGGGAGGTTTGTTTTTGTACAAGGTTGGGAGGATAATTACAGTCAGTGAAGGCTTCAGTGAGACCCTCAGTATATTTCAAGAGGGACTGCTCGTCACTGCAGGTGCGACAACCACAGATGGCTAGGCTGTATGGAAGGGACTTCTTGGTATGGAATGGGTGGCAGCTGTCGAAATGCACGCGTGTGCCTTTTGTTGACGAAGGCCTTAACAGCCGTAAGCTATAATTGTGAGAGTCTTTTTGTTGTGCGTATCTGCGACTCAGCATCTCTGCTATTTGGTGAGTAGCAACTTTCCTTCTCATAATACTGTTGCATACTGTCTCCTAGTAGTTTTACAACAGTAGTACTATGATGTAGGAAACAGCACCATTTCATTAATCTATCTATCTTCTATACACGTATAAAATGAAGATCCCTGCTTGCTTCTGAATGTATATTTAGCAACTAATGTAGGGATTTTGATGCAGTTTTTACTAACAGTGAAAATGATGCCATTGCCATCTAGCTGTGAACAGCGGATCTTGCAGTCCTCCGGTGACAATGGTTACCTGCTTGCTCCGAGACACTATTGTCACAGTTGTGTGATTGATTGCTGTTTCCCATTCTGAAGTTTGTACATTTTCTGCTGCCTGCACATCATCATGGATCAAGTCAATGCTGTCCAGTCTGCACATTAAGTGGTGCCTAATTGAAAAACTTGCACTAGGCCACAGAGATACGTGATCATTATTACCTAATCTATAAATCTATACATATCTTCTTCTTCTTTTTCTTCTTCACACATCAATTCCACTGCCGTGGTTTTCTGTCTGTATGTGGAAGCTAATCTCATGAACCACTGTAGGGATTTTGGTATGGTTTTCACCAAGACATGCACTGATTCAGGGCAGACCATCAGACATGCTAGCTTGCTGCTCCCAACATTGCCATAATGAGCACTGTGCAAGACCTGCACCTCCTGAGAACTTTCCCTGCACATGCTGCTTCAATCATTTCATTTATTTGAAAGTGATGTTATTCAGTTGCCTAACATCATTCTCTAACTTTAGTCATAACCCTACATAGTGGTCCATAAATAAAACTACTGCTATGTGAGGTTAGGTTCAAAGGTGATACTCTGGTTATAAGTTAGTGAAGTGAGATCGAAGGCATCAGTTAATTTATAATTTCTACACTTTTTGGCCAGTCATTTCCTACCTCTGTGTTAACTGCCCACCCCTCTGTCTTTACAGATTCCATGTGTTCTGTGTACAAAATTTGATCATCCTGTACAATTTATATAAAACTTTTTCAATATCTTTGCAATCTTCTAAGTTCTCTGTGGGCCATCATGACCAGCCTACGTGTATCAGTCTGTCTGGATACATCAGCTGGCCGTATGGCATTCATTTCATTCCGTTCAGGCTTCATCTTCATGGTTGCATTTGGCAACTTTATAATGGGTGAATCCATATTGTGAAATGGTTTCTGGAATCACTCATACTCTGAAAATGAGGTATCACTATTTCACTCACTCATTGTGTTCTTTAGATCCCTTCAAGAAGGAAAACCTTCAGTGATCTATGAGAAGTTACAACAGAACGACAATATCCATAAATGTAAACCGAAAACTATTTTTTCAATAAAATATCACTGCACTGCTTAATAATATACGTGTATGTGTCCTGTAAATGTAACTGAATCAATCAGCAGGAAGGCTGTCACTTAAAAAGCTGCTGCTAAATAGTTGAAGTTTACCCCCTACTTGTATCTTAGTATTTACACAATTATGTTGGTATTTTTTCAAAGAAAGTAGTTACCTACGCTAGAAACTATAGAGGCCTGTTCACATTACACTACTACTTCTCATATTGTTTTAAAATGAACATTGCTACTTGCCATACAGCTAACACAAATTTCCAATTTTTTAATCTAGATAATTTTTAGAGGTACATAGAATAAGGAAAAGGCAACCACTTACCTATAGTGGACTGATACATGGAGCATAGAAACACGTCTAGCCATGACCACAGGAGCGTGCATTTGAACAGTGGAAACTACAGGATGGAATGTAACAATATTATGAAAAGGATAGTTGCTACTCACTATATAGTGGAGATGCTAAGTTGCAGATAGACACAACAAAAAGATCGTCAGAAAGTGAGCTTTTGGCTGGTATGGGGAAGCAAGCAAGGGACTTCATTTTATATATGTATAGAAGATAGCTAGATTAATCATATGATGCTGTTCCCTACATCATAGTTCTATTGTTGTAAAATTACAATGAGACAGGATGGCTTGACAGTACTTTTCATCAGGTGGAGGAATTCCAAGTACTATCAAAAGACCCATTTATTCTACCAACACACCCAGTCTTTTTACTTCTCTCCTTTTCCACTAATCCCCCCCCCCCCCCCCTCCGTTCCACCACTGTCCGTCTAACATGCAAGAACATAAAACACATCACACCTAGCTTTGGGAACCATTTGTTGCTCCCTAGGGGAGAAAAAAGGAAATGATGGAGAAGGCTTGAAAGGAGGGGGGGGGGGGGTGCAAGTCAGGTTGAGAGGGACCCCACATGTAGTGAATGAGGACAGGAGAGACAAAAATGAAGGAGGTGGTGTCAGAAAATGGAGGAAGTCGATAGTAGTACATTAGCAAGCATTGTGCAAACTTCTGCCCATAGACAGTAGAAGAACAGAGCGAGAAGAAAGCATGAGTAGAGAGGAAGACAAATGAGAAGTGAAATGAAAAGAGCAATTCAAAACTAGGAGGAAAGCAGAAAAGGAAAAATGAAAAAGTAAATAATCTGCCAGGAAGTTTCATATCAGTGTACACTCTGCTGCAGAGTGAAAATCTCATTCCAGGCTTTTTGCAGATGATGCCATTATTTATAATGAAGTACTATCTTATTGAAGCTCCATAAATATTCTGTCAGATCTTGATAAGATTTTAATGTGGTGCAGAGGTTATCATCTTGTTCTAAATGTTCAGAAATGTAATATTTTGCACTTCATAAAACAAAAAATGTAGTAACCTGTGACTATAACAGCAGTAAGTTACTGTTGGAATTGGCCAACTCATACAAATACCTGGTTGTAACACTTTGAAGGGATATGAAATGGAATGATCACATAGGTTCAGTCATGGGTAAAGGTGGTGGTAGACTTCTGTTATTGGTAGGATACAGGGGAAGTGCAAACAGTCTACAAAAGAGAATGCTTACAAATCACTTATGTAACTTGTTCTAAAATATTGCTCAATTGTGTGGGACACATATCAGATAGGACTAACAGGGTATATTGAACATATATAGAAAAAGGCAGCACAAATGATCACAGGTTTGTCTGATCTGTGGGGGAGTATCACAGAGATACTGAAGGAACTGAACTGGCAGATTCTTGAAGACAGATGTAAACTATCCCGAGAAAGTCTATTAATGAAGTATCTAAATGTGTGGTCAATTCATCAGTAAGACTTCATAATTATCCTAGGCACAGACTACAGCCCCCTAAGGACCACTCACATAGGGACTGTGAGGATAATATTAGAGTAATTACTGCACACACAGAGGCATTCAAACAATCATTCTTTCCACACTCTGTGAGTGAATGGAACAGGAAGAAACCCTAATGACAGGCACAATGGGACAGATCCTCTGCCATGCACCTCACAGTGGTTTGCAGATTGTAGATGTAGATGTAGATGTAGATGTAGACTATCTCCAGCGTGACAGAGTACAGTATTAATTATCAAAAATTTGTAACAGCTTTAGTACTAGCGCCTGATCTCTAGAGGTATGCCCAAATATGTTATTCTGGTGTGTTGTACTAGTGTTCTTTTGTTCAAAAGTTTGATTAAACCCAACATATCTGTCCAGCAGGGACTGCATAGGTTCTGCACATTGAAGACAGACTCGCTATGAGCTGTGAAGTTGGTCCTGTCAAACTTCTTCAGTCATGTTTTCTGATAGTAAATTGGGTGTAGGTGCTCTGGGATGTATAGAAGCAAGAGTGTTGGGGAGGAATGCTGCACCACTTGTGTTTGTGTATAGAAGCTTATATTAACAAAGTTTTTAAAGTGAATTTCACTGGTCACTATAGTGCTTTACAGCACCTGACCAATGGCACAGTTCACTATTTATTGTCACATGGTATATGCAGCCTCAGCAGAGTCAGATAACACATCCACTAAAGTAGCATGTGGCTGTGTGTCACTGATGCTTTGCAAGTGGCTGTTATGTAGAATATTCATGGGTACATATATGTTGAGATAACACTCCATTTCAATATGTGGCATTGAAACCTATATTGGTTCATGGTACACACATGAGATGTATGTGAAATTCCTTTTTATGCCAGTGTAGAAACATATTCAATCAATATTTAGTAATTTCATAACTGAGGACGGATAGTATCAATGGCTCATGGGCTGAAAGCCAAAGTTACTTCTGGAAATTCAGAGTTTTAGTATGGGACTAGTAAATAAAAAACCTATTCCACCTTGATCTGATCGCAAAATTATGGACAGTAGGCAGTTATAAGTATTACTTAGACTGTGGTCTGAATGAGATTTTAATACAATTATAATTTTAGTTCAAATGCTGTTAAGGGTCAGCTGTTTCTAGTGTGGTTCAGATAGTTGCTTATCTTCCTCATAGAGGTCGAATCATGAAGATGCGCACAGTAGGAGGGCCCTTTGCTTATATATGGATCTCCATTAATCACCTACCCCATGATGGTAGATTGGTAGCCAAGCCAATTGGTGTGGTGGCAATCATATGTCTTAGCAGGGCAGACAAAATTATGTTCAGCCAACAACTAAACTGACCATAGAGTTTGTTCCTACAGATTAAATGTCAGAATCAAATTACTTGTGGAAACCAATATTATAATCGAAAGAGCGATGCATAGTGGGCATTATTACACAGAAGGATTTACAAAAAAGTCTCAGAAGAGTACTGAACATTCGAGAAAATGAGCTACAATTAATTTATTTAGTATACAGAAGTGGTACAGGTATCAATTTGATACCTGTCTGTTGGCAAGTAATCTAAATGTGTGGTCAGTTCACCAATACAGCTTCATATTTTACTGTTTGTTTTTCATTATTTTCAAAGAAGGGCACTCCAATGCAACTACAATGAGATAAAAATAATACTTTTTCTGTTGTGGGATAGCATTAAGAAATGAATGACAGGTTGAATTAGGAGCTGTGTCGCAGTTTATTTTTCTTGTTGCTACCACATGTGCGGGGCTTAGGGGTACGGCCAGTAAAGGCATGCACTGTCCATTATTCTGGGATTGGTTATGTCCTGCATGGCAGTCACATCTTTTGCAACAGCCTCTATGCTGCGAAGAAAGAGAGAGCCCACACACTAAAAATTCATGCTGGGTGGGATATATCTGTATGACATCAGTCATGAAAATCATTGGGATTCTCAATCAGCCTCAGGTGAGGCTTTGTTGTAAAGGGGTAACATTGGGGAATTTTCTAGGCAGTCTGTGGGTGAATAGTGCAAATACATGTTCCTTGTAATATTCCTAGTGATAATGTACTGCATCTCACAGCACTGGCGAAAATAAACATACCTTGTTTGGCTCCTTAGTTCATAAGGAGATTCCTCTTATTATAGAAACATGGATTACTGAGTGTGGAAAATTCGATCTATTTCAGAACCAGTTCCCTAAACAATTTGAACAAATGTGATTTCTTTACATAATATTAGTTGTTTCAGTGACTGTGCTTCAGTTAATTGTAATCCTTCCTAACTAACACTAATATTTATGTGAGGCTGTCCACTTATTCAGTTAAGGAAACGTATAAGTTTAACAAAGTAATTTTCTTCCTCGGTGCTTTAGTGTGTCCGATAGGTCATTGCTTAGCTGTATAGCAGATTCACTGAAAATGAACAATTAACTGTGCAATGGTATAGCATCAAAAATCGTTGAGAAACTGACATATCTTATCTTCCTGGTTAAGTCATATTGAATGAAGTCATTTGTAATAAATTCATTGAGCGTCATCGAGAGTTACACGAAAAGATAAAATTGGTAGATTCTATGCCAGAAATTAATTCATGTTCTTTGCACATATGTAGAAATGTGAGTGAGGATTGCAAAGCAGGTAGGTGTTCTTGGGAAATTAATTACTGGTAAACATAAATATTCAGTCAGATACTGATAAGATTTCAAAGTCATGCAAAGATTGACAACTTGCTTTAAATGTTCAGAAGTGTAAAATGATGCACTTCACAAAACAAAAAACATAACATCCTATGACTATGTCATCAATGAGTAACAGTTGAAATCACCAAACACATACAAATACCTAGGTGTAATACTTTTTAGGGATATGAAATGGAATGATTACATAGCCTCAGTTGTAGGTAAAGCTGGTGGTAGACTTCGGTTTATTGGTAGAATACTGGGGAAATGCAGTCTACAAAGGTAATTTCTTAGAAATACTCGTGCAACTAGTTCTAGAATATTGCTTATGTGTGTGCAACTTCTACCAAACAGGAGTAACAGGGGATACCGATTGTATACAGAAAACATAGAATTTTTCATAAAGCATAATTTAATCATCACTAACACTTGGTTTAAGAATCATAAAAGAAGGCTGTGTATGTGGAAGAACCTAGGGATATGGGAAGTTTCAGACATTATAAGATGGTAAGACAGAGATTTAGGAACCAGTTTTTAAATTGTAAAACATTTCCAGGGGCAGATGTGGACTCTGTCCAAAATTTGTTGGTTATGAGCTGTAGATTAAAACTTAGAAATTAAGGAGATGGGACCTGGATAAGTTGAAAGAACCATAGGTTGTTGAGAGTTTCAGAGGGAACATTAGACAATGGATGACTGGAACAGGGGAAAGAAATACAGTAGAAGATGAAGGTGTAGCTTTAAGAGATGAAATAGTGAAGGCAACAGAGGATCAAATAGGTAAAAAGACAAGCCCTAGTATAAATCCTTGGATAACACAAGAGATACTGAATTTAACTGATGAAAGGAGAATATAAAAATTCACCAAATGAAGCAGGTGAAAGGGAATAGAGACATTTAAAAAATGAGGTTGACAGTAAGTGCAGAATGGCTAAGCAGGAATTGCTAGAAGACAAACGCTAGGATTTAGAAGCATATTTCACTAGGGGAAAGGTAGATACCACATACAGAAAAATTAAAGAAGTCTTTGGGGAAAAGAGAAGCAGCTGTATGGATATAAAGAGCTCAGATGGGAAACTGTACTAACAAAAGAAGGGAAAGCTGAAAGATGGAAGGAGTATACAGAGGGTCTATGCAACTAGAAGGCAAGATTATAGAAAGGGAAGTGGTCATAGATGAAGATGAGATGGGAGACATACTGCGGGAAGAATTTGATATAGCTCTGAAAGGTCTAAGTTGAAACAAGGTCCCGGGAGTAGATGATATTTCATTACAACTACTGACACCCTTCCGTCTGGCGTGCAAGATGTATGAGACAGACAAAATACCCTCAGACTTTAAGAAGAATATAATAATTTGAATTCCAAAGAAAGCTGTTGCTGACAGGTGTGAAAATTACTTAACTAACAGTTTAATAAGTCTTGTTTGGAAAATACTAACACAATTTTTTTACAGAATAATGGAAAAACTAGTTAAAGCCAACCTCAGGAAAGATCAGTTTGGATTCTGGAGAAATGTAGCAACACGCAAGGCAATACTTATCACTTATCTTAGAAGACAGGTTAAGGAAAAGCAATCCTACATTTATAGTGTTTGTAGACTTAGAGAAAGCTTTTCACATTGTTGACTGGCAGCTCTCTTCAAAATTTGAAAGGTAGCAGGGGTAAAATACAAGGAGCAAAAGGTTATTTACAAATTGCACAGAAACCAGGTGGCAGGTACAAGAGTCGAGGGGCGTGAAAGGGAAGCAATGGTTGACAAGGTAGTAACACAGGGTTGTAGCCTAACCCCGATGTTGTTCAACCTGTACCTTGGACAACCATTAAAGGAAATCAAAGAAAAATTTGGACTAGGAATTAAAGTTCAGGGAGAAGAAATAAAAACTCTGAGGTTTACCAACAACATTTTAATTCTGTCAGAAAGAGCAAAGGACTTGGAAGAGCAGTTGAATGGAATGGACATTGTCTTGAAAGGAGAATATAACATGAACATCAACAAAAGCAAAACAAAGATAATGGAATGTAGTCAAATCAAATCATGTGATGCTAAGGGAATTAGATTAGAAAATGAGCCATTTCAAGTAGGATATGCATTTTGCTATTTCACCAGAAAAATAACTGATGATGGCCCAAGTAGAGAGGATATAAAATGTAGACTGGGAATAGCAAGAAAGGCAAGAAGAGAAATTTGTTAACACTGAATATAGATTTAAGTGTTAGGAAGTCTTTTCTGAAAGTATTTGTCTGGATTGTAGCCTTGTATGAAAGTGAAACACAGATGAAAAACAGTTTAGGCAGAAAGAGAATAGAAGCTTTCAAAATGTGGTGCTACAGAAGAATGTGAGATTAGAAATGTAGATCATGTAACTAATGAGGAGGTATTATAGAGAACAGGGGAGAAAAGAAATTTGTAGTGCAACTTGATCAAAAGAAGGGATCAGTTCATAGGACACATTCTGACATCAAGGGATCATGAATTTAGTATTGGGGGGATGTGTGGGGAGTAAAAATTATAGAGGGAGACCAAGAGATGAATACAGGAAGCAGATTCAGAAGGATATAGGTAGTTATTTAGAGGTGAAGAGGCATGTACAGGATAGAATAGCATGGAGAGCTGCATCAAATCAGGCTTAGGACTGAAAACCACAACAACACACAGAGAAAGGCAGCGCAAATGGTCAGAGGTTTGTCTGATCTTTAAATGACAACTCTAGGAATATACTACAACTTGTTATGTATTGCTCACCTGAGGCTCATGAAGATAAGACCACAATAGTTACTGCGTGCACAGAGGCACTTAAATAGTCATTCTTTCTGTACCCTGTAAGTGAATGGAATGGGAAGAAACCCTAATATCTGGTGCAATGGGATGTATCCTTTGCCGTGCACCTCACGGCGTTTGCAGAATGTAGATGGAGATGTTGATGTAGATTTGAGAGGCACTCTGTAACATTTGAAGAACTAAGGTGCAGGGTGGATACTCAAACTTGGAGAGAGAAAAATTCCTGAGAACTCAAGGTGTGAGGAGGAAGATGGTGTCAAGACAATCCAGATAAATTAATGGCACGAGAGGGTGAGGGGGGAGGGATTAGGGGCAGCATATCACAATAAGGACTTTTCCTTCCTCTCAGCTGAGCTATACGCTGGCCATAAACAATAGTTTAACTGCAGTTTTTAAACTTCATTAATTTGTATGGACTAATATTCATATAATTAACACACTTTGAAATATTAAGCATTTTAAAATTCAACTTCAATGCTAGAGTAAAAAAGCAGAATTCCTTGAGGTTTCTCTGATTTTTCCAGGTAAAATGTAATTCCATGAAAGTAGTTTTTCAGAACAATCGCCATCCTGAATCTGTTTCACTTGCATTTAGTGAATTGACTCTGTCTAATATTTGTCTATAACAAAAATTATATTCTATTTCCACATGTACTGTTTAGCTATTAAATTCAAAGTCATTAAAACCAAACAGCACAATGCAGTAAATCCTGTAAAAATGTGTCTTACTTGTTACAAAGCTTTGCTAAATACAATCTAGATCATTCATCACTTAACACTTGCTATTCATGTAACTTGATAGCTAATGTTCCTACGGGCCTAATAGCACTTGCACAGTTTTTCCTCCACTACTGGGACAAATTGCCACAATTGTAACAGCTTCTGCTTTCCTCAATGGATCATCACCTTCCTCGTTTTCTCTCTTAAGATACACACTTCATTTTCCACTGCTTCAGTTACTAATCATTAACACTATAACTTATTCTATAGAATGGCACACTTACAAGTAATGAAGTGGTGCAAGCAGCTTCTTCTATAATTTAGAGGAGTGGCATAAATCTCTGTTGCAATTAGGTTTGTCCACCTGTTACACGTCCATATATACAAGACAAATAACAAAGTAAACTGATACTTCATACATATTCTTGCTTACACATACATTTTTCCTCACATTTTTATACTCTAATATAAATCTGACAGTACACTTTTTTCTCTGTTTGCAGAGCAAACTTGTTGCTAGATCTTAGGGATATGGGTGCCTATTTCTTAAGGCATAATGAGAACACATGGGCAGTGGCTTGCCCTTCTTTTTCTTTATATTCTTTGGAGTAACACTTTTGCTTGGTGATGGAACTCTTGGTTCAGGGCTAGGTGGTATAGCTAGTAGCGACACAGATGGACAGCCAGTCAGAATGCACTGTCATAGTATGACCAGACAACTGAATCTCTGCGTTTACACAGAAGGGCACACGTAGAACAGTGTAAGAGCCCTCATACTGAGGAATGAAGTTTTTCGTTCTTCCCATTTTTACTACTGGGTTCCTGAGCAGCACAAGACCTATGAGTTTGTAATAGGGAAGTCTGGCCCATTTGTTACTGTTAGTTTTGGTGGTATTCTGCTTAATCAGTTTTCAGATTAACTTAAGACGGCAGGCCAGTTCCTTCACTTTGATCATATCTACTCCAGGTGGTAGGGCGTGCACCTGGTTGATTCGGCCATATTACTGTTATCTGCCCAAGTGACATAACCAACATATCTGTACCAATTTGTATGAGATTTCCCCATGCAGTAAGGCAGCATTTGAATGATCATCTTATGGATGTATTCAAGGCAGCCAGTAGCCTGTGGATGAAAAGGCATCGTGCACCATTTCTTGATTCTTAACAGATTACATACTTTTACAAATAGAGCAGACATGAAGTTGGATCCTTCAACAGTTAATATAGCATCGGGACTCCAGAATTAGAGAACCATCTGATTGACAAAGGCACAAGTGACTGTTTCAGTAGTCATGTCCATGAGTGGGAGGATCTGAGAGGATCTGTAAAGGAATATTATTCCTTGGAGGGGGTGCCCTATGTGCACAAGGCAAACAGTTTTGAATATACTTCCTTGCATTTGTTTGTCTGCCTTTCCACCTAAGGCAAGGGGCTATCCTACCATTTGTGGCATGTTGTACATTATTACAGGCCTGCAAACTGTCATGACATTGTGCCATAACATGCTGTTGTAATTTTTTAGGTATTATACCTCTCTGTTACCCAGGGGCACTTGTGATATAGAATACCATTTTCAGTGACAAAAAAGATGCAGATTGTGACCTTCTACATCTTTCTCTTGCACTTTCTTTAGCTCCTCTATTGAAACATAATCTGCCTGAGCAACTCTGGCTTTGTGGCTCAATGTGTCTGCATTTTGATGGAGACAGTCTGGTTTGTGACATTATGTGTAATCATACTCTGCTAATTTCAACACCCACCAAGTTAAGGGACTACTGGGGTCCTTTAAACTCAACATCTGTACAGGGGCAGGATGGTCAGTGATCAAAGTGAACTTGTGTCCATGTAGACAGTATTTAAAAAAAACTCCAAACATAAGGGCTAAAAGCTCCTTCTCAGTAGTACTGTTGACTTAATCATCTGTCTAGAGGCATAATTTATAGGTCTTTCCTCACCATTGTATTACTGAGAAAGAAGTGCACCCATGGTGTAATTTGATGCATCTGTGGAGGGGATAAATGGTTTCTCAGAATCTGGGTGGATTAACAAAGATGAACGTACTAGAATGAAATTTTCACTCTACAGCGGAGTGTGTGCTGATATGAAACTTCTTGGCAGATTAAAACTGTGTGCTGGACCGAGACTCGAACTCGGGACCATTGCCTTTCACAGGCAAGTGCTCTACCAACTGAGCTACCCAAGCATGACTCACGCCCCGTCCTCACAGCTTTAATTCTGCCAGTACCTTGTCTCCTACCTTCCAAACTTCACAGAAACTCTCCTGCAAACCTTGCAAAACTAGCACTCTTGGAAGAAAGGACATTGTGGAGACATGGCTTAGCCACAGCCTGGGTATTGTTTCTAGAATGAAATTTTCACTCTACAGCAGAGTGTACACTGATATGAAACTTCTTGGCAGATTAAAACTGTGTGCCAGACCGAGACTCGAACTCGAGACCTTTGCCTTTCGTGGGCAAGTGCTCTACCAACTGAGCTACCCAAGCACGACTCACGCTCCATCCTTACAGCTTTAATTCTGCCAGTACCTCATCTCCTACCTACCAAACTTCACAGAAGCTCTCCTGTGAACCTTGAAGAACTAGCACTCCTGGAAGAAAGGATATTGCGGAGACATGGCTTAGCCACAGCCACAGCCATGGTCCCGAGTTCGAGTCTTGGTCCGGCACACAGTTTTAATCTAGGAAAGATTAGGGAGTTGATCAATCAGTGCAGCCAATATATTCAGAGGTACCGCACCATCTGGAGGGAGATATATGTGGATGATCACCACACAATGTTGTAGCCCCAAAGCAATCAGTTAACGGAGAAAAATGCAATCATCTATGTGTTAATATGAGAGCAGCAAACAGAGTCACAACCCCTGACACTTACCCACTACCCTGTATTGACAGATTGGACAGATTAGGGAAGCGTAAGTATTTTATCGCCCTTTACACACAGTCACCAAATTCTAACTGCACCACAAGATTGACCCAAAACTGTTTTTGTGCAGCACTCTTGAAAGAAAGGATATTCACATTCCTGTGGCCAGTTGGTGCTGAACAGTAGTAAAATGTATGTAGAGACAATTTGTATGGTTTCTGTGCAGTTGGTCTAGTGTCTCCCATGGGAATTTTGTGCTGCATGGGGACAGCTGCTGGCAATTACTGCTGTTCCTCAAACAACCACACATATTCTTCCAAAGCTGGAGACAAATGATTGTGATCAGATGCAGGCAAATGTGCCATTCTTCCCTGCAGCTGGTATCATAATAGTGGCATAATGGTGTGAACTCTCCTACTGTGCTTTAACTGCTTCTCACATTGAAGTTCTGTGTCTATAACCTCTCCTCCACATGCCAGTATTGTTCTGTGTGGAATCTTGATATGTCTTTGACCAGAATTGACAACACAAACTGATACTCTAAACTTCCTTCCTAAGACTTCTAGTTTACTTAAGCTTTTCTTAACATGGATGTGCAATTGGTCAAGAACATCATTCTGGCTGAGCAGATCAACCAGAAAGTCAGATACCAGTGTTATTTAAGTTTTCACATCAGTCCAGTGAACTTTTCTCATACCTCCACTGAGTCTGACAGCAGTGGTAATTTTTAATGCCTATGTATGCAGTTCTATCAGAAGTTGTGGAAGAGGCCTCACACCACAAGTTCCTCAAGACTGAGATGCATGCTTACTACCAAAACAATGTGTTGTCTCACTAAATAGAACAGTTTGCATATTGTAGTCTGTCACTGCCTGAAAACAGTCCAGTAGTCTGTCACTGCCTGAAAACAGTCCAGGAAATGATGCCCTAAAATGGTACTGAAATTTCGTCTGCATTTCCTCACTACTTCCTTGTCAAATCCATGTTTTTTCCCATCAATTTGCAGACTAACAAAACAAGTTTCAGCCAGTATTATTATCTCCTCACCTAAATCACTTGCACTGGACCATGGTGACTTGAGTGCAAGCTTGTCTTGTTGGGACAAAACACTATTTTGAACTCCTGCCACTTCTTTAGTCATACCCTTTCTAAGTGGGTTCATAGTTCTGGCTGGGGGTGAGGGTAGGTTGCGGAGCTTGCCCCACAATATTTTTCCAGTGTGTATTGCTCCACTGGGACCTCCCATTTCTCCTATAATTTTGCAGAGCATCCCTTTGTGGGAAACTTTTGGCATTTTGTGCAACAGGGAGTGTGACAATGTTCTCCTATGTGGTTTGGCATTCCACACTGCTGTCAATTGGTATCATTAACAACAGCATGGCATGGTTCATTAGTGCAACAGGGGTCAAAACAAACTGTCATGCTTCTTGGCATAGTAACACTAACTGAACTGCTTCATGCAAAGAGGTGCAGGAAACTACTTTTACTTCATTCTTGATCAGCAGGTTAATTCCCTGTATGAATACATAAATTGTTTTGACTTCTGCCTTTTTGATTAGCACCTCATTACGGGTCTGATCCTTCCCTAGGGCATAAGTAAGATATTGTTCTGATGTGATAGGCAAGTGCTTCAAAGTCCTCTCCATTTTTGTGCCAGTGTGTCGATAACTGATCTCAGTAATAACTGACACCACATTTGTCATACTAGCACTCCACTAACCCATATGCCAGGACATTGAAAGTGATCGCACCATGCAAAAGATTGATTGTCTCTACATACAAGTGTGAATTGCTATGAAGTTTTAATTTTTGTCACATTCAAGAGAAGATTATCAGGCAAAGAACATGTTTGTCCTACATCATGGACATTTTGGAAGAAGATGGTGAAATTTTACCTGGTTTTCCAGAAAATGGAGGTGTCTGCATTGACACCTGCCAAGTTTCACCATTGGGCATAAAGCTTTGTCAAGGTACCTCTGTAATGCTAATTTGTCAGATGCCATTTGTAGGAGCATGAGATGATCTGTCCCATCATTTGAAACAGTGGCAACAGCAGAGACTATTTATGGTCATTCCGGCATAGCACACAAATGCGTATTTGGCATGGTTATATCATTAGGGCCAAGATTTCTGCAGATCAATAATGTTACAGATGAGACGTCTCAACAGTAAACTATGCTAAATTAAGGAGTGATGAGTTCCCCTTGTGGAAGCTCACAACACAGAAGATGGAGGCAAGTAAGGATTCATTGCAGCAACACTTACCTCAACATCTTGCATTGACGGAAGCAGTGGTGAAGAGGGTGGCATCAACAGACCAGTAGTGTGGCTAGATGAGGCATTGAGATGTCAAAAGTGATTGTGGCAGCATCCACATGCAGTGGCAAGGCAGCATGGACCCTCGGCAGCACAATGAGCAGACGTATCATCCACCAAACTGTGCCTCCACCAACGCGAAGACTGCGGCAGCAGTATCCTGTGATCTGGGAAGCATCCCCGTAAGCAAGGGGTCTGTCTATGGCCTAATGCATTGGGCACACTCTACATGCATTGACAGTCAGCGAGTACACAGTGTGCAAGTTCAAGCACAAACAAGATGTTGGAATCACTTTCCATAGGCCACATTACATGGTAACTAGCAGGCTAACAGTCCCAGCCAGCTCATATCCATCAGATGTATGTGTCAACAATCTGCAAAATGAAACATGGCAGCTGAACCTAACAGTGACCTTATCCCACTTCAGCTGACACAACTTTGTATGTGCTGTACAAGGTCAGGATAGGAAATGAGCAGAAAGCAGAGCATCTGGTGGTGTTTGGAGAAAACCTGTGAAAGAAAAGACTGATTCCAGTCACCAGTGGTGATTTCACTTCTCCAAAAGCCTACACCTTAGGGGTACAGCAGACTCAGATTCACCCCAGCAATGGGAACTTGCCACAGTTAAATTGAGAGGCATTGCACCCCCTAAGGGAGGAACTAGTGGACATGCCTGGTCATGGAACAAGCTGGCAGGCAAGAGAGCACCCTGAATACCAACACTCTCTTGCCAATCCATCTGGCGCACTCCATGTGACTACTCCTGGTCCTCCTATTGGTGGGCAGAGGGTGCTTCAGTGGGTATACCTCAATCAGTGGTACTTTTGTCAGCAGTACTACCATGGCACAATGTGTTATGCAGAACATCCAGGCTCAGCCATTATCTCACCAAAGAGACTGTACCATACATTTTACAAAAGAAAATCCAAAATTAACAATTTAAAAAAAATTGGAAAACCATGTTTCTTCTCAATACCATGTCCAGTCAGCTTTGCAGTGCCATGACAGACTTCAATATTTCCATTTACGTACATAATGTTGTAGTAGTGCTTGTTTTGCTAAATGCATGAGAGCCCATGAGATTTCACAGTGCTCACATACTGGAGTGCTCAGGTGTTTACATTGCAATGGAAATCATGCTGTCACCAACAGCTATTGTGCATTTTACAAGCAGCACATGGAAGCCAGTCACACTGAATCATTTCAAGCCCTGCCCCAGTGTCCATCATTTGGGCAAGTTACTGTTGATATTCCTCCATCTCTAGTGCTCTCCCCTAGTGACTGGCTTAAATTATGTGGGAAACCAGAGGGATAGCTAATGATAGAGAAAAGACTCTACCCTTGACCTAATTATGCTGCTATATTCATTCCAGTTACCACATCTTACAAAAATAAAACATTCCCTCATAGTCCATACAAGCAAGGCTATTCTGACATGTTATATGACTTTCACGGTCCACAAAGCTCAATACAAAACAATCTGTATCCTCCCGCTCCTCCGGCTATCTCTCAGGCAGACTGGAAAGCTGCCATTAACAGTTTTTGTGTTTTAATACTGCGGATCTTTCTTTCCATAAAAAATGAAACAGAGATGGTAACAACACTGGCTCTTATACAGAATGCTGAAGAAGATTTCTGAAAATCTCACAATGGCTTTTAAAGTCCTCCTGTGAAATGCAAAATCAGGTCTTTTGAACAGAGAAAGTCGATTTAGATAATGTAGCAGCAATCACCACTCGGGGGCTTATATTTGCAAAATTTTGTATAAACACGCCCAGCAAATGTACTTCAAAGGCTATGCAGTGCTTAGACATGGCATGGAGGACAGGAAAGGAGATGTCACCATTTTAACTAGGGATAAAATTCAGTTTAAAAAACTTGATATCAATCTTATGACAATGGACACACAAAGAGTAAGCATTGTAAATTACTCTCCTAATGAAGCATTCACCATTGTCACCATATACAAACCTCCTCAGTGCAAATTATGAAGCCTTTCTCTGGATCAGATTCTTCATCAGCTTCAAATGCCATACCTCTTTTTTTGTAAATGTAGATGGCAGAAATTTGCTCAAACTTCTTGAAAATCTCAATTTAGTACTTCTCAACTATAGCTTTCCTACCATGCTATGTAATCCATACAGACAATCATCAGCTGTTGACTTGAATCCGTAGGTACAAACAAAACATTTAGGCTACAGAGAAAGATTGTTAGAATAATAAACCATGCTAAGTACAGAGACTCCTGTAAACCAATGTTTAAAAATCTAAGTATACTGCCTCTTCCTTGCTTATATATGTATGAAATATTAAATTTCACAAAAGGAAGTATTTTAAAAGATGGAAATATCTTCAAGTATAACTGTGATTACCACCCTCATGATACTAGGCAGAAGCATTACTTGCATGTCAATACAGTAAGTACAAACATTTGTATGAGGGGAGTGTATCATACTGGCATAATGCTGTACAATCACATGCCACCCTATTTGAAACAGATGCAAAATTTACAAAAGTTTAAAGTGAAACTGAAAGAGTACCTGCTTGATCACTGCTTCTGTTCTATTTCCGAGTTTTTAGAGTACCAGAAAAGTGTAGTGTAACTGCTCAAATATTCTTAATAAGTCTATCATTTTATTTCATTATATTAAATTTGTCATCAATATTCAACATGTATTGAATAATTTTTAATTATTTATCCTTTCAAAATAACTATGTGTATGATGTTGTATATACTGTACCAACCCGACTTGTCCTACATCGTTTGTGCAAAATATGTAGCTAAACACGATTTACAGGACCAATAAAGAAATACAAATTCAAATACATTGTCCACTGCTGACTTTTGTCATGTAATGGAGTGGACAGTTAGAAAAAAAGACTCTCTCAGCTCAATCATCTCCCTCTGGAAATTGCTTTAGATTCCCCATAAATCCAGTTAATGTTATATATACAACCAGCGACAGGCATATCAAGGAAGCAGACTGGCTACTGTACACTGCTAAAGACCAGGAGAATTTTTACTCCTTTAACAATCTGTTAGATGCCTATCAACAGCGCATTTCAGTTATCGAAAAAGCTGCAACAGCTTTCATTCCAAGGAAAAAAGAAGTCATTGTTTCAAAGCAACTACTCCTATGTGTGGTGGACACCAGAGTATTCTAGAGCCGTAGCACAGTGAAAACTTGCGCACAGCACCTTTCAGAAGCAATAGGCAATAGGAAACTTTATTACATACCATAAAATAGCTACAAGAGTTCAACAGCAGTTAAAAGATATTAAAAAGAACAGCTGGAAATCTTTCTGTTAATCAGAAACTATCAATGTTAGTATTTCTGATGTATGGAAAAAATTAAAGCATTTTGTCTCCTGGAACATAAAGATCGCAATCATCCTCTCATGGAGCCATTTTCATATGAAGAACTGTTAAGATGTATTAAAAAGGTGGCAAATTTCTTACCTGGCAAGGATGTCACTTATTACCAAATGATAGAAAAATCTCCCTGGCATAATTCTCTGAAAACAATTACAGATATTGTCCCTGATGTAGTACTCTGAAAACAGTTACAGATATTTAACCTAATGTCCCTGATGTACTCTGAAAACAGTTACAGATATTTAACCAAATTTTGATGAATGACACTAACAGAAGATTGGACAACTCAGGTAGTAATAACTAAATTGAAATCACATGAGGAAGAGGAGCAGGTCGCATCATATAGACATGTTTCTCTTTCTTCCTGAATCAGCAAAACTTTAGAGCTCCTGATCAAAAATTACTTGGAATCGTTGTTAGAATCAAATTGAATCCTGCCATCTAGTCAGTTGTTGTTGTTGTTGTGGTCTTCAGTCCTGAGACTGGTTTGATGCAGCTCTCCATGCTACTCTATCCTGTGCAAGCTTCTTCATCTCCCAGTACGTACTGCAGCCTACATCCTTCTGAATCTGCTTGGTGTATTCATCTCTTGGTCTCCCTCTACGATTTTTACCCTCCACGCTGCTCTCCAATACTAAATTGGTGATCCCTCGATGTCTCAGAACATGTCCTACCAACCGATCCCTTCTCCAAGTCAATCTGTGCCACAAGCTCCTATTCTCCCCAATTCTTTTCAATACCTCCTCATTAGTTATGTGATCTACCCATCTAATCTTCAGCATTCTTCCGTAGCACCACATTTCGAATGCTTCTATTCTCTTCTTGTCCAGACTATTTATTGTCCACGTTTCACTTCCATACATGGCTACACTCCATACAAATACTTTCAGAAATGACTTCCTGACATTTAAATCTATACTTGATTTTAACAAATTTTTCTTCTTCAGAAACGCTTTCCTTGCCTCGTCTACATTTTATATCCTCTCTACTTCGACTATCATCAGTTATTTTGCTCCCCAAATAGCAAAACTCCTTTACTACTTTCAGTGTCTCATTTCCTAATCTAATTCCCTCAGCATCACCTCAGTTTACTTGACTACATTTCATTATCCTCATTTTGCTTTTGTTGATAATCATCTTATATCCTCCTTTCAAGATACTGTCCATTTGTGTTCAACTGCTCTTCCAAGTCCTTTGCTGTCTCTAACAGAATTACAATGACATCGGAGAACCTTAAAGTTTTTATTTCTTCTCTATGGATTTTAATACCTACTCCAAATTTTTCTTTTGTTTCCTTTATTACTTGCTCAATATACAGATTGAATAACATCAGCGATAGGCTACAACCCTGTCTCACTCCCTTCCCAATCACTGCTACAATTTGTACAGAAAGCAGATGGCAGTTATAAGATTCGAGGGAAATGAAATAGCCTTTCGCTCCTTGTATTTCACCCCTGCCACCTTCAGAATTTGAAAGAGTATCCCAATCAACATTGTCAAAAACTTCCTCTAAGTCTACAAATGCTAGAAACGTAGGTTTACCTTTCCTTAATCTAGCTTCTAAGATAAGTCGTAGGGTCAGTTTTGCCTCACGTGTTCCAACATTTCTACAGAATCCAAACTGATCTTCCCCGAGGTTGGCTTCTATCAGTTTTTCCATTTGTCTGTAAAGAATTAACGTTAGTATTTTGCAGTTGTGACTTATTAAACTGATAGTTCGGTAATTTTCACATCTGTCACCACTTGTTTTCTTTGGAATTGGAATTATTATATTCTTCTTGAAGTCTGAGGGAATTTCACCTGTCTCCTACATCTTGCTCACCAGATGATAGAGTTTTGTCAGGACTGGCTCTTCCAAGGCTGCCAGTAGTTCTAATGGAATGTTGTTTACTCCCGGGGCCTTGTTTCGACTCAGGTCTTTCAGTGCTCTGTCAAACTCTTCACGCAGTATCGTATCTCCCACTTCATCTTCATCTACATCCTCTTCCATTTCCATAATATTGGCCTCAAGAACATCGCCCCTGAATAGACGCTCTATATACTCATTCCATCTTTCTGCTTTCCCTTCTTTGCTTAGAACTGGGTTTCCATCAAAGCTCTTGATATTCATGCAAGTGGTTATCCTTTCTCCACAGGTCTCTTTAATTTTCCTGTAGGCAGTATCTATCTTACCCCTAGTGAGATAATCCTCTACATCCTTACATTTGTCTGCTTAGCCATTTTGCACTTCCTGTCGATATCATTTTTGAGACGTTTGTATTCCTTTTTGTCTGCTTCATTTACTGCATTTTCTACTTTCATCAATTAAATTCAATATTTATTCTGTTACCCAAGGGTTTCTACTAGCCCTCGTCTTTTTACCTATTTGATCCTCTGCTGCCTTCACTATTTCATCCCTCAAAGCTAACCATTCTTCTTTTACTATATTTCTTTCCCCCATTCCTGTCAATTGTTCCCTTATGCTCTCCCTGAAACTCTGTACAACCTCTGGTTCTTTCAGTTTATCCAGGTCCCATCTCCTTAAATTCCCACCTTTTTGCAGTTTCTTCAGTTTTAATCTACAGTTCATAACCAATAGATGGTGGTCAGAGTCCACATCTGCCCCTGGAAATGTCTTACAATTTAAAACTTGGTCCCTAAATCTCTGTCTTACCATTATATAATCTATCTGATACCTTTTAGTATCCCCAGGGTTTTTCCACGTATACAACCTTCTTTCATGATTCTTAAACCAAGTGTTAGCTATGATTAAATTATGCTCCGCGCAAAATTCTACCAGGCGGCTTCCTCTTTCATTTCTTAGCCCCAATCCATATTCACCTACTATGTTTCCTTCTCTCCCTTTTCCTACTCTTGAATTCCAGTCACCCATGACTATTTAAATTTTCGTCTCCCTTCACTACCTGAATAATTTCTTTTATCTCATCATACATTTCATCAGCTTCTTCATCATCTGCAGAGCTAGTTGGCATATAAACTTGTACTACTGTAGTAGGCGTGGGCTTCGTGTCTATCTTGGCCACAATAATGCGTTCACTATGCTGTTTGTAGTAGCTTACCTGCACTCCGATTTTCCTATTCATTATTAAACCTACTCCTGCATTACCCCTATTTGGTTTTGTATTTATAACCCTGTATTCACCTGACCAAAAGTCTTGTTCCTCCTGCCACCGAACTTCACTAATTCCCACTGTATCTAACTTTAACCTATCCATTTCCCTTTTTAAATTTTCTAACCTACCTGCCCAATTAAGGGATCTGACATTCCACGCTCCGATCCGTAGAACGCCAGTTTTCTTTCTCCTGATAACGACGTCCTCTTGAGTAGTCCCCGCCCAGAGATCTGAACGGGGGACTATTTTATCTCCGGAATATTTTACCCAAGAGGATGCCATCATCATTCAATCATACAGTAAAGCTGCATGCCCTTGGGAAAAATTAAGGCTGTAGTTTTCCCTTGCTTTCAGCCGTTCGCAGTACCACAACAGCAAGGCCATTTTGGTTAGTGTTACAAGGCCAGATCAGTCAATCATCCAGACTGTTGCCCCTGCAATTACTGAAAGGCTGCTGCCCCTCTTCAGGAACCACATGTTTGTCTGGCCTCTCAACAGATACCCCTCCGTTGTGGTTGCACCTAGGTACAGCTATCTGTATCGTTGAAGCACACAAGCCTCCCCACCAATGCCAAGGTCCTTGGTTCATGGGGGGGGGGGGGGGGGGAGACCAATGGAGTAGCAAGATATATATCAGATATACTAGTGCCCATGTCACAGCACTTGTGTATTGTTTAGAGAACCAACCAGTGACTAGAACTATACAAACTACAGAGAGATTTGTCATTGTGGCTGAGACCAAGAAGGTGGAACAGTAAAAACTGTGTAAATGTAAATTGGGAAAAGAAAGAGTGTGGACATACGGTAGCTACATATATCTTTTATTCCAGTCTAGTGCTCTGTAAAATGTGGACTGCAGGAACAGTTCACTTATTGTAGCCAGACTTAACTCAAGAATTCCAAGAGGGCAGGACTGTAGTGGTGCAGGGCACAGGCTGGGGACCACTGCCGAAATCCGAACACTTGTCAACACCTACATGCTGAACTTTTACATTAATCCAGCAGCTCCGAGATCATAACCTCGCTGGTGGGGCAATGATTGGCTCTTCTGAGACATTTTGACAGCATTAGGTGATATTAACTGCAACATGACCTGCATTGTCTTATATAAAAGCTGGCAGTCAGCCAATTTGGGCATGACACTGACAGACTTATAATTGGTGTCTGCTATATTTTGGCTTCTGCCAATGTCTTGTCCAGCATCTTGTAGGGACCTCCAACTGTGTTCCAGTTGCAACGTGGATGGGCTGGAAGTCAAACTAACATCCTCTCTGCCAGGAGCTCCCGGGATCTGTCAGTATCTGCTGCCACCTCTGCATCACCAGTCCCAGTTCTGCCCTGGGATACTGCCATCCATCACCGTGGCTGCACACTGGTCTCTTCCAACCACAGCTACGAGAGCAGAAGTGTAGCGATATACTGCTACCAAGGTCAGTGCTGTGCCGCATTGACAGAAGCGCTGACACTGGCACCTCCTTGCTTGCTGTTATGGCCTGGATCACTGCATCCACCATTGCAGGTTCTAAATATATCAATAATAATTAATCCAAACATAATAGTTAATTGGATTCCAAACATAATAGTTAATTTGTCTTGAAAGGAGGATATAAGATGAACATCAACAAAAGCAAAACGAAGATAATGGAATGTAGTCGAATTAAGTTGGGTGATGCTGAGGGAATTAGATTAGGAAATGAGACACTTAAAGTAGTAAAGGAGTTTTGCTATTTGAGGAGCAAAATAACTGATGATGGTTTAAGTAGAGATGATATAAAATGTAGATTGGCAATGGCAAGGAAAGCGTTTCTGAAGAAGAAAAATTTGTTAACATCGAGTATAGATTTAAGTGTCAGGAAGTCATTTTTGAAAGTATTTGTATGGAGTGTAGCCATGTATGGAAGTGAAACATGGATGATAAATAGTTTGGACAAGAAGAGAATAGAAGCTTTCGAAATGTGGTGCTACAGAAGAATGCTGAAGATTAGGTGGGTAGACCACATAACTAATGAGGAGGTATTGAATAGAATTGGGGAGAAGAGGAGTTTGTGGCACAACTTGACTAGAAGAAGGGATCAGTTGGTAGGATATGTTCTGAGGCATCAAGGGATCACCCATTTAGTATTGGAAGGTAGCGTGGAGGGAAAAAATCATAGAGGGAGACCAAGAGATGAATACACTAAGAAGATTCAGAAGGATGTAGGCTGCAGTACGTACTGGGAGATGAAGCAGCTTGCACAGAATAGAGCAGCAGGAGAGCTGCATCAAAACAGTTTCAGGACTCAAGACCACAACAACAACACCAACAACAACAACAGTTAATTACTAAAGAGCTACTTTAATACTACCTACCACAGAGAAACTTTCCTTAAATATTTCAATAATCAGTCTAAGAACCGAGATACTCCAAAAATAACTAATTAATTAAATTCAAGTCCGAGGAGGTTTCTATTCTGTACTTGAATGAAAGAGGGAGCAATTTCATATCAGTCATATCTCGCACAATTCCAGTGATAGCAGATATTCAACACAAAGTCAAAATATACATTCCATGAGTACTCCACGTACATGGCAAAGATTATCATGACAGCACACAAGGTGTTAAGGTAGCCTGATGTACACAGCATTTCCATAATTGCACAAGATGCATTACAAATGTTGAACGACAATTCCTGACAGAACATTTGGGAAATATGTTGTAAAGAACTTAAACCTGGTAAGTAGAGTGTATTGACTGATTCTAAAACCAACTGAATCAGGGATATATTTGTTAAAACAATGAAAACAATCAAACATATAGTAATGTCTTTGGAGTAAGGCCTTGGAAGTAAACCACAGAAAAATTTCTTGTAATTAAATGCCCTAAACAGCAATTTGGTTTTGTAGTCTGCATTTGAGTGTAACTGATGCAATCTACACTACTGGCCATTAAAATTGCTACACCAAGAAGAAATGCAGATGATAAATGGGTATTCATTGGACAAATATATTACACTAGAACTGACATGTGATTACATTTTCATGCAATTTGGGTGCATAGATCCTGAGAAATCAGTACCCAGAACAACCACCTCTGGCTGTAATAACGGCCTTGATACGCCTGGGCATTGAGTCAAACAGAGCTTGGATGGTGTGTACAGGTACAGCTGCCCATGCAGCTTCAACACGGTACCACAGTTCATCAAGAGTGACGAGCCAGTTGCTCGGCCACCATTGACCAGACTTTTCAATTGGTGAGAGATCTGGAGAATGTGCTGGCCAGGGCAGCAGTCTAACATTTTCTGTATCCAGAAAGGCCCGTACAGGGCCTGCGACATGCAGTCGTGCATTATCCTGCTGAAATGTAGGGTTTCGCAAGGATCGAATGGAGGGTAGAGCCACGGGTCGTAACACATCTGAAATGTAACGTTCACTGTTCAAAGTGCCATTGATGCGAACAAGAGGTGACCGAGACGTCTAACCAATGGCACCCCATACCATCACGCCGGGTGATACGCCAGTATGGCGATGACAAATACACGCTTCCAATGTGCGTTCACCGCGAGGTCACCAAACACGGATACGACCATCATGATGCTGTAAACAGAACCTGGCTTCATCCGAAAAAATGACGTTTTGCCATTCGTACACCCAGGTTCGTCGTTGAGTACACCATCGCAGGCACTCCTGTCTGTGATGCAGCGTCGAGAGTAACCGCAGCGATGGTCTCCGAGCTGACCGTCCGTGCTGCTGCACACGTCGTCGAACTGTTCATGCAGATGGTTGTTGTCTTGCAAACGTCCCCATCTGTTGACTCAGGGATCGAGACGTGGCTGCACAATCCGTTACAGCCATGCGGATGAGATGCCTGTCATCTTGACTGCTAGTGATATGAGGCAGTTGGGATCCAGCATGGCGTTCCGTATTACCCTCCTGAGCCCACTGATTCCATATTCTGCTAACAATCATTGGATCTCGACCAACGCAAGCAGCAACGTCGTGATACGATAAACCACAATCACGATAGGCTACAATCCGACCTTTATCAAAGTCGGAAATGTGATGGTACGCATTTCTCCTCCTTACACGAGGCATCACAACAACGCTTCACCAGGCAACATCGGTCAACTGCTGTTTGTGTATGAGAAATCGATTGGAAACTTTCCTCATGTCAGCACGTTTTAGGTGTCACCACCGGCGCCAACCTTGTGTGAATGCTCTGAAAAGCTAATCATTTGCATATCACAACATCTTCTTCCTGTCAGTTAAATTTCGCATCTGTAGCACATCATCTTATTGCTATTTGATAAATGCTACCTGTTAGATAAAAACAAATATATTACAGTCACAAATAGAAGAATTTGAAGTATAAATACTCAGAAAGATCTAAAAACACACACATGTATTATTTATTTATTTATTATCAAATATAAAGACAACTCCTTTCATGATGCAATATACACAAGATTGAATCTTAATCTATATATAAATTGCACAAATAGGAAACATGTTTAACAGTCATTGCCATCAGTTTACGTGACTTTTTATGATAGAGAGGCAAAATAAAGCAGAAAGTGAAATTAAAATTCAAACCACAGAACACCACACATGAAAGGCATGCTTTTCTGTAAAAAAGAAAGAAAAAAAATTCCAAACATTACAAAACACATTCTATTCTTGCACTTTGTAAGCCCTTACAATAAATGACAATGTTGCAAAAATGTTTGAGGATGCATTACAACAGCCATAATAACATTACAATAAAATAAATGGGCTCTTGTGTCAACAGTGCTGAATGCCTCAAAAGTCAATCATTGTTATCAAAACACCAATGTTTCTTAAAATATATCATATGGATTGTATGAATCAATCTCAGCTGTGATAATAGATGACAGCGGACATCCTGATCACCAGGAAACTTAAGTCAGTTAGTTCAGTTAAGACTGTATTACTTTGAGATAATTTTCATGCAAATTCACCTCTGTACATAACAATATTTTTTTCAGTTTCATGGATTTTTACTTCATACAGTATTTCTGGGTTAGGTAGCAGGGATTTTAAGTTATTCCATATAAATATAGCAACATTTTCTGTTGTACTGACTATGTCTTTAAAATAAGGAACATCTTTATCAAGATTCTTATGGTCCATTACATCCATGATCGCTTCATTCATGTACTTCTTGAGATCACTGATGTTCATTACCATGCCAGTGTCTGCAGCAACAGGACCCCTGAGTGTTACTTCAACTGCAAACAGAATAATACAACAATGAAAGGAATGCTAAATGACAAATTTTTAATACAGAATCACACACAAGAACAGAAATTAAACACTACAAAACTAATAATTCTTGCAAATATGAATGAACAACTGATTAATGAAAGGAAATTTTTGATACAATAAAGACTGAAACTGCATAATATCAATTTCTTGCTGAACTAAAAGAAAGAAGAGATGAACATGATTACGTCAGTAGGAATGGGATACAAAATTGAATTAATGATGGACAGGGAAGGAAATTGACCATGCTCTTTCAAAGAAACCATCCCAGCTTTCACCTTTAATGATTTAGGAAATTCACATTATACCTAAATCTGGATGGTGGGACAAAGCATTGAACTGCTGTCCATCCGAGTAAGAGTCCAGTGTTTTGCCACTGAGTCACCTCACTCTGTCTTGTCAAATTAGTATTCGACAGCAGCAGACTATTGGGCATAATGCCCGGTACTAGTTCAAAAATCCACTCAGGAAAAGCACGCATAAGATATACAGAATTTCACAAGTTTTCAGAGCCATTGGCTCCTTCTGCCAGAAGGGTTGAATGGAGGGAAGAGGGATGAAGAAAAAGGACTGGTGAGGTTTCATATATGTCACCCTGAAGGCTGGATAGGGGAGATTTATGGGATGAGAAGGAAAGACTGATCATTGGTGCTTGCACCAGACAAGATTTGAAAACCTGAGAACTTATTCTCCAGTTAAATTTCACATGGTCCTAGTCCAAATCTCATTCCACTGTTCTTGCTGTTGACTTTATCCTCACCAAGGGCCAGCTACACACATTAAGCCTACAAACAAATAACAGTACTTACATTTTGACATCCTTTTCATGTCGGACATCCCTCCTATACAGACTTGCTAACAAGACAAACATTTGTTCGAGTACAGATTCAAAAAACTGATGTGCCCTCCTACCAACACCTGTACCAGCCCTGTAGATGGCAAAACATGTACTCCCCAAAACATTTACTCCCCCCACCAATCTACCATGTATAATACACTTAATTTTCTGCTGTTATTGACTTTTGCATAATGCTTTTTTCAGTAATTTGTGTTGTTTATTACCCTGTCTTCAATCTTTAAGTTATAGGTTTTCAAATCTTGTCTGATGCAGGTGCCAGCACTCAGTCTTTCCTTCTCATCCCATTGCAGTAAATCTCCCTTAACCAAGGGTTCTGGGTGACTTTCCTATAACCCCCCCCCCCCCCCCCCCCTCATTTCTTAAATCTCACCAGTCCTTTTCCGTCCTTCCTCTTCCTTTCCCTTCACCCTTTCTGTCAAAGTCAAAGTTTGGATTTCTAAAAGGTTCTGATATTGAGAAGGCTATCTACACTTACAGTGAAAATGTGCTTAATTCATTAGAGAAAAAATTGCAGGCAACTGGTATATTTTGTGATCTGTCAAAGGTATTTGACTGTGTAAATCACAAGATCCTTTTAAGTAAATTAGAATATTATAGTGTAACAGGAAATGCTGCAAAATGGTTCAAATCTTATATCTCTGGCAGGAAACAAAGGGTGTTATTAGGAAAGAGACATGTATCAAGCTATCAGGCATCATCCAACTGGGAACTAATTACATGTGTGGTCCCACAAGGTTCCATTTTGGGGCCCTTACTTTTTCTTGTGTATACCAATGACCTTTCATCAGTAACATTACCAGATGCCATATTTGTTTTGTTTGTCGATGATACAAACATTGCAATAAATAGCAAATCAAGTGTAGTCTTAGAAAGATCAGCCAATAAAATATTTGTGGACATTAATCACTGGTTCCTAGCCAATTCTTTGTCACTAAACTTTGAAAAAACACACTACATGCAGTTCAGAATATATGTCTAACATACGATGACAAGAGGATAGAAGAAGTGGACAGTGTTAAATTCTTGGGATTACAGCTTGATAATAAATTCAACTGGGAGGAGCACACCACAGAACTGCTGAAGCGTCTTAACGAATCTCTGTTTGCAATGCGAATTTTGTCAGACATAGGGGATATAAAAATGAAAAAGCTGGCATACTATGCTTACTTTCATTCCATAATGTCATATGGGATTATTTTTTGGGGTAATTCATCAAGCCAAGCTAAAGTTTTCCAGGCACAAAAATGTGAAGTAAGAGTTATATATGGTGTGAACTCAAGAACATCCTGCAGAAGCTTGTTTAGGGAACTAGGGATACTAACTACTGCTTCCCAATATATTTATTCCTTAATGAAATTTGACTTTAAAAATATATAACTTTTTCAAACCAACAGCTCAATTCATGGCATCAATACTAGAAATAAGAATAATCTTCACAAGGACTTAAAGTCACTTAGTCTTGTACAAAAAGGTGTACATTATTCAGGAACACGCATTTTCAATAACTTGCCAGCAGTCATAAAAAGCTTAACAACCAATGAAATACAGTTTAAGAGAAGCCTAAAGGATTTATTGGTGACCAACTCCTTCTACTCCATTGATGAATTTCTCAGTAAAACCAACTGATTTCTATATAAGTACAATATAACTTCTGCACAATTTCAGTGCAGTAATGTGTTCATTGAAAATGTGTGTGTGTGTGTGTGTGTGTGTGTGTGTGTGTGTGTGTGTGTAAGTACAATCTAACTTCTGCACCATTTCAGTGCAGTAATGTGTTCATTGTAAATAAGTATTATAGTAGTTGTATTACATGTTTATTACCTAATAAATAAATAAAAAACTTTTTTATTTTAAATTCAGTGCATTAGTATTTGTAAAATGACTCTTTCACATAGCGTTCATTAAAAAATGACGATCATTCCACTTGGGACCTGTGGAATGGTACATTAGCTTATTTGTTTTAGTTGTAAATATTTGTCATGTATTGTTGTTTTTCTGACATGTTCCACATCCTGGAGGACCTCCTCACTATGGATCAATTGGAATGAAAGTAAATCTAATCTAAAGCACAAGGATCACTGGCAGTGGAAGTTTGTGCATTTCCATATTTTTTTGTGTGTGTCCTTCCACTGTTACTTTTATTTAGCTATATCATATAACATTTTCAAATATTGATTATTTTTGTTGATACTAGTTCAGTTAAGAATAAATAATTATTCGTATTAGACAGCTAGTTACTTTCATAATATCAAAAATCGAGGTTATTCAACATATGACATGTACCATTGTTTTAAAGGTAGAAAACATACAATCGAACTCAAAAAAGATGAAGTGAGGAAGCACTATTGACAATATTATGGAAAGAATGGGGTGCTACTCACCACATAGAGGAGATGCTGAGTTGCAGATAGGCACAACAAAATGTCTGTGGAACATTTGAGCTTCTGGGCAAAAGGCCTCCCCCTAAAGTAGACCAGACGCACATTCATGCAAGCACAACTTACACTCACTTGACCTCTGTCTCTATCCACTGGGACCATACTGTGAGCAACTGCACATGCTGGGAGAAGCAGTCTCAGCAGCAGAGTTAAGGGGGAGGCTAAGACAGTGATGGGGAGGGATAACAGGGTAGGATTGGGGGACAGTAACATGCTGCTTGTGGGACGATGCAGGGACATGGTGTGGACAAGGTGGGGTGGCTAAGGGCCGTTTGGAAAGGAAAGGTGGGCAGTAGTGGAAAAGGAGACTGTGAGTGCATTTGTACATACATACATACATCCATTAATACTTGTTCCATAGATCATGAATATGACGTTTCGTAATCATGTGGAACATGTCGCTTTACATAAGTTTTCTTTACACAAAATAATTAATTTTTTTTACAGTTACTACTTTATATTTAATAATCCATCTATAAGTAGAAGGAGCTGTCATTTAGAAATTCTTTTAATTTGCTTTTAAATGTTGGTTGGCTGTCTGTCAGACTTTTAACGCTATTTGTCAAATGTGTGGTCGCATATTTCACCTCTTTCTGTGCCAAAGTGAGATTTAATCCAGTAAAATGAAGATCATCCTTTCTTGTAGTGTTGTGGCTATTTTAAATTGGGATGGATAATAATAACAAATTTCCTAAGTGAATATATGTATTGCGAGGGTACTGTGACTAACCTGAGTTCCTTAAATAAATGTCTGCTAGGTGATCTTGGGTGGGCTCCAACTATTATTCTGATTACATGCTTTTGTGCAATGAATATTTGTTCTCTTAATGACAAATTGCCCCAAAATATGATGCTACATGAAAGCAGTGAATGAAAATAGGCATAGTAGGCTAATTTACTGATATGTTTATCAGTAAAATTTGCAATAATACTAATAGTAGAAATAGCTGAACCTAACCGTCTCAGCAGATGATCAATGTGTTTCTTCCAATTCAATTCATCATCAATGCAACTGCCCTTACCGGACTTAGGTATGGGTTTGACAGTGGCTCCTCTCCAGCATCTCGGAAAAGTGTCATCTACCCAAATGCAACTGTATGTATGAAGGAGAAAGTGCTTGCCACAAAACGAAGGTGCTGCAACATCTGAATGTGAATATTGTCCAGCCCTGCGATGAAGATCAGGATGAAGTGAGAACTACCTCATAGTAAAGGCGGCATTGTAGCGTCCAGGATCCTGAGAGGAGAAGGATATCACCTGAGCCTCCTTGTTTCCAAGGGAGGGTGATAGTAGGTGGATTTGAAATCTCTCCAAAATAGTGGCCAAAGGTGTTGGAGATAGTAACAGGGTGCACAATGATGTAATCTGCTAGAGTCAGGCCAGAAATTGGTGAATGGACCTTGGTCCCAGAGAGCCAATGGAGGTTGTCCCACATGACAGAAGAGTTGTGAAATGGTTAAAAGAACTAGTAAATGAAATACAGCTAGATATTACTTTGTAGGCTTTCTCTGCATAATAAGTCTTGAAAGTCTCTTCAGGTTTGCTGCCGGATCCTAAAATCAACCAATCCTAAAATCAACCTGATTCAATATTTCAGCGATCCAAATGTTCACCATCTTCAGTAGAAGCAGTGTTCTCCTGAAGATGGTGAACAGTTGGATCATCAAAATATTGAATCAAGTTGATTTTAGGATCTGGCAGCAAACCCGAAGAGACTTTCAAAAAATCCAGCTAGCTTTATTTGCTATCCTGAAGAATGCGATGATACTGTGCATGACAGTCATAAGATGGCTGTTAAAAATGCAGAGAACACATCTGGGTGTGTGAATCACATTGCAGCATGCCTCAGTCCACCAGGGGACAGAGACACAGAAGGGTAATAAATGATAATTAATTGAAACCCTCAGCTGCCGACAGGTGGTGTTGATATACCTCGATGGGGACAGCTGAAAATGTGTGCCCCGACCCGGACTCAAGATCTCCTGCTTACATGGCAGACGCTCTATCCATCTGAGCCACCGAGGACACAGATGAATGGCGTGACTGCAGGGACTTATCCCTTGTACGCTTTCCGCGAGACCCACATTTCCAACTGTCCACAATCTACATATGCATTGTACCTAATAGATATTTGCTCATCCACTCATTACTCGCTCACACTAAGGTGACAATTCCCGTAAGAGTTTGGGCAACCAGTGTGCATTCGCACAGACGAAGGTCAATGGCGAGGTAGCCTTAAACTATATATGAAAATAGTAACTGCTCTCAAAAGATCTGATTTTGCCACCAGAGGTGAAGATCTGGTGGCTTGTCGCACAGCTGTACAAGAAGGAGATGGGGATGCTACCATGATACTGGGCAATTTCACAACTACAGTACTCAAATCTGCTTGGCCATGTCCTTTGTGGAGTGAGACATAGCAAGAACGGTGGTATAACAGGGTGTATACATGGACAAGGGAAAAAATTTCCCGGATTTTTCCCGGATTTCCCGATTGAAAATACACTTTCTCCCGGGTGAAAATACAATTTTTTTCCGTGTTAAGTGCCAATATACTTTTCCTCGGCACTGTAAAACTTATCATTGTTTTGAATGTTTATGGTTTTATATGCTGACGTAGAATTTCACTGCACTTTATAAAACGATACTCGGGGGGAAAACACGTTTTGGAAAGATCTTTGATGTGCAGCAGCAACATGTACGCTGTATATTTTCATGTTATGAAGATATAAATTCGAATTCCACCAAACACCGCATGTTACTTTCCAAGGCATTCAAATCAAGATTGCGACGCGCTTTTGTAAGCCAGTCATAGCTCATGTCATGTGATCTCGCCAGCTGATGACAGCACAGGACACGTGATGTAGTCAGCCAATAGCAAGATCACTCGTAAGTAAAGCCAACACACAAATTAGAAAATTTGATGGTTTAAATTAATATTCATAGTGTTGCCACAAGAAAAACAGAGATTTCACATATAATTGTAGTCTCGAATACTAATAAGCTGCAAGAGAAGCTAAGCTTCCACATATAATGTTGATATTTTTTGCGCGTGTTACACTTTAAGATATATCACACAAATGTGCCAGCAAAATTTTTAATAACGACGTAAGTGTCTGATCTTCTGGGCTCGAAATTCTCCTAGATGGTCGTCCTCAAAGAGTTGAGAGTCAAACGTCTGCGATTTAAGAAATTCATCGTACATTCTTGCATATAGTTCATCTTGTGCAAAAGGAAATTTACTTTGAAAGTAACGCTTTTCAAACCACCATCCGCAAAGTTTTCCATGACCTATTAGAAACTGATTCGTTTCAGCAGTTGCCAGAGAACGCCAGATAACAGGCACCACCACTCTTGCACAGCTACGATGACACAGGAAGCCCGTATGTTCGTACGTGTAAAACATTAAAAGATCTTGCACTATGTCACAAAAGAAACAAGGCATCAGAGGACACTTCAAGTTCATCGGAATTTCGTAAACCATACTAAAATGCATAATTGGGCTTAAAGTACACATTTGTATGTCCATATTTGGATGTAAATTTTCTTGAGTACCAGTACTGTATTATCTCATGTTTGGTTCTTTATTGTGGCATAATGCCATGCGAGCTAGAAGATGGAAAACGTGCACTTGAAATGCAGCGAACAGTTGAATCTAGCCAACAGTGTGAAATTAAACACTCCGTTTCAAATAAATTGACTGCCTCAGTGTAAAAGATTTAACAAAGTGACAAAAATAACTTCATTGTTCTGCAAGGTGATTAATGCTTCACTGTCAGAAAGGTGGAAATAAAACCTGAAAATAGCATATTTTAGCCTTCTGTAATTATGCGAACATATTTTCATTCATTTGATAGCTCCCGGCTACAGAAATTCGTTTTGTTTTCATCTGATGTGAAAGTAATAAATGAAGAGGAAACAGCAAACTCACTAAATGTAAACACAGGTCACATGGAGACTACCCACCTCCCCACCTGCTCTGTGCATCAGCCCCGGATCTACGACATTTCCGAACCGGAACAATACTAGATAGTGGCGCCCAGCCACACATCCATAGCCAGAAGCGAGAGAAGGTACTACCCATTACGCTACTCGACGACACATGCACAAGAATCCACCCACAACTCCTCAAACAAACCTAATGTCAACAGCTGTCACATCACGCTCATCGGAGTCAATTTGTTGTTATGAATCATTGCATAGTCTTTCTAAAGCCTTTGACACACTTTGCTGTTGGCAGACACTTGTATGAGCACTATGTTTTGTTGTTGTATATGGCGGATTTCCTGTGCGACTTAAGTTGTATTTTCGTTTTTTCTTCCTCCTGTTAATGTTTTGTGGCTGCGGTATTATCCTGCAGACGCAGGATACAAAAAATGACTCAAATGGCTCTGAGCACTATGTGACTTAACTTCTGAAGTTATCAGTCCCCTAGAACTCAGAACTACTTAAACCTAACTAACCTAAGGACATCACACACATCCATGCCCGATGCAGGATTTGAACCCGCAGGATACAGTAATATCCTTTGTTGGATTATTGGTTCTTACCAGTCAAAATCACAAAAATTTAACTGAAAATTAGAACAATGAAACATTCCCAGAATTCTAAAAAATTCCTGGGTTTTTCCCAGTTTTCTCCTGGATTAAAAAATTCCCGGGTTTTTCCTGGATATCCTGGTTGTCCCAGGTCGTATACACCCTGTATAAGTGTTGGATGGTAAAATGCAGGGTTTTTGACTAGCCAATAACTTGTGGGCAACAGGGTAGCGTACTTTTTCCTTCACTTGGATCTCCTGGATGGTCTGCTCATCGAGATCATTCACGAGATGAGGCGGCATGGTTGCCATTTCAATTAACGCAGCAGGGAGGAAGAGGCAGCCAATCACCCTCATGAGCATTTCTACCACAAGTAACACATGTGGCCGTGTTTTTACAGGACACATAACTGTGCTTATAACATTGATACAGGTAGCAATGCATCAGGTTTGGAATGTACAGTTACACTGTAATGACTTCATAGCCTGCCTTAATCACTGACTGCAGCACCACTCGGTCAAATGCGAGAAAAAGAGTGCATGTAGGCTACTAAATTTGCATCAACCTTTTTCATTACACGATGGACCATAGTGACACCCTGATTAGAGATTAGAGAGATAAATTTGGATTTTTCCCTTGATCACACAATCAAACAGCTGAGTGTAAATATGGAGAATTCAGCGTACAATGGGCCTCGACACAAACAGGATAGCTGTGGAGGAGCGAAATTGCAAGCAGTTGTTTGGCTTGAAAATCGCAATTAGTTGCCAGAAGCAAAGTACCATTATGTAAGCAAGAGCAGGATTTCACAGGGCCTGCAGTTTCATCAACACCTTTCTGAATAACGAACGGATTAACTGCAGCAAAGGACTGACCTACTTCGGTATGTGATACCTCAGGGAACTGAGGTGCAGTTGGGGGCAGTCTTTGAATCTTTAGCCTCATTCTGTTCGTGTTTAGTAGACATAGATTGAGATGGTGAGTGGCTCACTGTGAAAAAATCCCCCACAGTTGTCAGCATCTTCAGCACCTTAGACATCTGTTCACACCTCAGGTCACACCTCCCAAACTCTTTAACAGTGGGACCTTTTGACAGTTGGGAAAGTAACAACTCAGGCAATCACCCCTCCCTGGGCCCGGCCCACAGGTGCTGACTCCATGGGGCCTGAGCCCCCTCAAAAATTCATTTGGTGGGGGGCGGGGGGGGGGGGGGGGCGGAGAGGGGCAAGGCCCCCCCCCTCCCCCCAATAATTTAAGAAAATTATTAGTTATATTATGCTTTGTAAAATCACAAATTATATTGGAATTTTTTATTTTCCTTGATTGACGATAGTTACCTTTTAAAATACATTCAGTAATGAGTTGAAACAAATAATTATTACAATAGTAAGCAGGTGAACTGAAAACGAAAGGTGTGAATCATGATAGTGTTACGGTGCTGCGGACACACTTAGAATTTGTCTTGGTGTGTGAACCTTTGGGTAAAGTCTGGCGCCGGCAGGCCAGCACTGTGGCCGCGGCAACTTCAAAAGGACTGGAGCAGAAGCTCTTGGAACCCTCCACCTCGCATCGCCTTGACGCTTCAAGACATTATGACGCTGCAGCTATATAATGCCCACCCTGCTGTTGCAGTCATTCAGTGTGGATAGTTTCGTTCAGTGCATGCTGCAGATGTGTTTAGTGTTCCGACTTTTGTGTCTACTGGACTATTTTATATGACTATATTTTATTCGTTTACTTTAGTCACATAGTGTAATGTGAATTAAGTTTGCAATGGATAAATTTGTTAACAAAAAGGCATGCTGTTAGTTCATGATAACTGCGAATCAACCTCCAACAATTACGGTGTCATCAATTGCTTCGTTGGCTTCAGGTGAAAACCGTTCACAGCCCAAACCTGGACAGTCCAGTAAGGGAAGATCATTTCAGATGTCTTGGTTGGATCAAATAAGCATGGCTAGAATATGAAGCATCTACCGAAAAAGTTTTTTGCAAAACCTGCAAAGAGGTGGATGCTAAAAATCTATTACAATTTTGTTAAAAAAAAATAGAAGATGCATTTATTTCCGTAGGGTTTTCAAACTGAAAAAAGGCTTTGGAAAAATTCCGTCTTCATGAAGATACGTTTATGCATAAAGAAGGTTTACTGAAACTAAATTCTATCACCAACTGAAGTGTGGTCTCCCAATTGAATGAACAGTTAGATAGTGATATGAGGAAAGACCTTTTAGCTCTTGAGAAAATTTTTCCTACCATGCAATTTCTATGCAGACAAGGACTAGCAATTAGAGGGCACGAAGATATAAGCTCAAATTTTTTTCAGTTGTTGGATCTCTGAAAGAATGACATACCTGAGTTTAAATATTGGTTAGGGCATTCAGGGTATAAGTGGACATCCTACGATATTCAAAATTAGATCATTGATCTACTAGGAAAGTCTGTATTGAGAAAGGTATTGGCTTCAATCAAGAAGACTTTCTATTATGGTTGACGAAACAAGTGATTCTTCAATACACGAAGAAGTGTCATTTTGTATTCGTACTGTTGATGACTCCTTATCATCAGCGAAGACTTTATTGGCTTATATGAAACCCCTAACTCTGAATCACAAACTCTGTTTAGTATTTTAAAAGACGTTTTTGCTCGTCTTCATTTGTCAATGGATACCTTAAGAGGACAGTGCTATGATGAAAGACTATAAAAGTTAATTTTGGATATACAACCAAAAGCACACTGTGTGCACTGCACTGCTCACAGTTTAGACTTTGCAGTTGTAGACAGTCTTTGTCATCTTATGTCTATGAGGGATATTATGGCTCTAGTCAAGGACTCAATAAACACCTTAAGGGAATCCAACAAAAGGATGGGACTTTTCAGAAGCATACACTGTGAGAGCACCAATGACCAAGCTGGCCTACGACCCCTTTGCCTGACTCGATGGACTATGCGAGCTTCTAGTATCCTGAGAATATTGAAAAACTTTGAAGAAATTCTAGACCTTTTTGAAACATTTTCTGCAGAGGACAAAACAGAGGCAGGTTACAAATGTGCAGTCTACCTTGAGTCAATGTTACAAATTAAGACTTATTTCTTTTTACGTCTTTATTGCCGTGCAATGAACCCAGTAGAGGATGTCAATGAAAAAATACAGTGCTCTCATCTAAGTGTTGCTGATCTGGAAAAAAATATATGAGGGCTTGATTTATATATTGAATTGGAAGGCGTGATAGTTTTGAACACTTTTGGGAATTGTGTTTAAAAGTAAAACCTTCAAAAGTTGATGATCCTTCGATTCCTTGGAATCTAAGTATACCAAAGAAGAAAGAAAACCACGAAGCCAGCTCACCACCCACTTACAAAACCCCAAAGGAATACTACAAAGCTATTTACATTGAAATTTGTGAAACGGTGCAATCATGCATTAATGAGTGGTTTGCTTCAACTGGACTCACACAGGTCATTGCAGTTGAACAAGAGTGCTTGCTTTTAGTAAAAAGAGGTGAAACAAATTTGGAAAAATCAACTGAGTTTTTTTAAAATGACCACGACATTGAGAGACTGTGCTTACACTTTAATACGAGGGCAGTTCAATAAGTAATGCAACACATTTTTTTTCTCGGCCAATTTTGTTTAAAAAAACCGGAAATTTCTTGTGGAATATTTTCAAACATTCCCGCTTCGTCTCGTACAGTTTCATTGACTTCCGACAGGTGGCAGCGCTGTACGGAGCTGTTAAAATGGCGTCTGTAACGGATGTGCGTTGCAAACAACGGGCAGTGATCGAGTTTCTTTTGGCGGAAAACCAGGGCATCTCAGATATTCATAGGCGCTTGCAGAATGTCTACGGTGATCTGGCAGTGGACAAAAGCACGGTGAGCCGTTGGGCAAAGCGTGTGTCATCATCGCCGCAAGGTCAAGCAAGACTGTCTGATCTCCCGCGTGCGGGCCGGCCGTGCACAGCTGTGACTCCTGCAATGGCGGAGCGTGCGAACACACTCGTTCGAAATGATCGACGGATCACCATCAAACAACTCAGTGCTCAACTTGACATCTCTGTTGGTAGTGCTGTCACAATTGTTCACCAGTTGGGATATTCAAAGGTTTGTTCCCGCTGGGTCCCTCGTTGTCTAACCAAACACCATAAAGAGCAAAGGAGAACCATCTGTGCGGAATTGCTTGCTCGTCATGCGGCTGAGGGTGACAATTTCTTGTCAAAGATTGTTACAGGCGATGAAACCTGAAACAAAACGGCAATCAATGGAGTGGCGCCACACCCACTCCCCTACCAAGAAAAAGTTTAAAGCCATACCCTCAGCCGGTAAAGTCATGGTTACAGTCTTCTGGGACGCTGAAGGGGTTATTCTGTTCGATGTCCTTCCCCATGGTCAAACGATCAACTCTGAAGTGTATTGTGCTACTCTCCAGAAATTGAAGAAACGACTTCAGCGTGTTCGTAGGCACAAAAATCTGAACGAACTTCTCCTTCTTCATGACAACGCAAGACTTCACACAAGTCTTCGCACCCGAGAGGAGCTCACAAAACTTCAGTGGACTCTTCTTCCTCATGCACCCTACACCCCCGATCTCGCACCGTCGGATTTCCATATGTTTGGCCCAATGAAGGACGCAATCCGTGGGAGGCACTACGCGGATGATGAAGAAGTTATTGATGCAGTACGACGTTGGCTCCAACATCGACCAGTGGAATGGTACCGTGCAGGCATACAGGCCCTCATTTCAAGGTGGTGTAAGGCCGTAGCATTGAATGGAGATTACGTTGAAAAATAGTGTTGTGTAGCTAAAAGATTGGGGTATAACCTGGTGTATTTCAATGCTGAATAAAACAACCCCTGTTTCAGAAAAAAATGTGTTGCATTACTTATTGAACTGCCCTCGTATGTTAGCCGATATTGCTAATAAAAAAAAAACAACTTGTCTTAAAAAACATGTGTGATCTAAGAAAGTACATTACACAAGAGCCTGCAGTTGGAGAAATGTTATGAGAAGTAGTGACATGCATTAAGCTTCTCCAAGTAGTTCCAATCATGACAGCAATAACAGAATGGTCATTTAGCGCCCATAGATGTCTGAAGTTGTGTCTCCCATCAACAATGGGACAGAAGCAATTGAACAACTTGGCTGTTCTTCATACCCATCGAGATGTTTTGGATGAATTGGATATCTGACCAGTCATCAACGACTTCATATTCAGTAATCCAGTCAGACAGTCGACATTCACAACTTTTTAAAGGCATTAGCCCTAATAATGGCATTTAGAGCAATATTAAAAATCTTTACAAAATAGAGAATTAAATACATGCATAATGTTAAATTTTCTGTTTAAAAATATTAGTACTATTTTAGTACTGTATTATTTATTTTCAAATACTTAAATATTTTTAGGGTGTAAGACCCAATTAAAATGCACTATTTACGTACTTTTTGACTGAAAGTATTAGGCATACTGTGTTAACTTGATTAACTGTATGAAAGCATTAACTTTGATATATTGTTTTTATTTAATGAACTGAGCCTTATTCAAAGTAAGCTTAAATTACCTGTGCGACAGCAATGTTTTATGTTTTATTCTTTTAATGATAGTTTAGGATTTATTTAAATATAATTTCAGTCTCTTCAGAGCTATATATTCACTGCTCTGTAATAGTCAATAAGCATGATTATTACTGTAAATTAAATTAGCTTTTTCGAAAACACCGTGTGTGTTTGTGTTTTGTTTCTTTTTTCAAAGCCAAAAAATGTGTCAGGCTTGTCAAGTTTCCTGGAGTGTTGAGTTATCGAGAGTCCAGTTTTCAGGGTTCTAATGTTGATCATATGACTCTAAAATGCTTAAAAAACTTTAAAACTCACAATTTTCATCTAAAATTTAGAAAATTTCCCATTGTAAGACCCCAGTATGCTCCCCCCCCCCCCCCCAATATTGTTTATAAGTCAGTGCCCCTGGCCTGGCCTGGCCTGTATCAGGATGTACGTGTGAACCCTGCCTGTCAATCTGGGGCTGGGAATTATTATGCATTACCCGGTGACCTGTTACACATCAAATGCATGGGCCAGCCTTCAGGAGTGCATAAGGTGCAAGAAGAAACAAAGAGAAACATCAAAGGCTGAAGCTGAGGAAGGGGAGGAGATGGAGAGCAAAGAAAGAAAGAAAAAACAGACGAGGGACTCTTCTGATGCCAGGCTATCAAAACTTAGGAACACATTCCTGAAACTATCCAAGAAATGCTCAACAAGGGAGGGCAAAAAGAATAACAGGAGCATAGACATGCAGCACAGGAAGAGAAGAGGTTCTGCACAGTCAGGGGCCCCATGTTAGCCATGCATGTTAACCATATCCTTTGTCTGGACTTTGAGTACTTATCATCAAGCCTGAAAGTGAGGAACATCCTACTCACCCCTGGTCATACTCCTGCAGAAGACTCAGGTTCAAGACACATTGTATGCACACACCAAATAAATTCTATTTTGGGCCTGTCACAGACATATCTTATCCTATTGGGGGCACAGAAATCTGTGAAATGTAACCTTTGCACAGCTTTTTATGTGGACATTACCACCAATTACTCTTAGTTATGCATATTAATGAATGACCACCTCAAAATAGTGGCCAAGTGCAAATCTGAGCACTCAGTGATGGAACACACTGCTAAGACAACATGTTCCACTTCAATGACTACTGCAAAACCAAAGCCATGTGGATGTCCCCACCACCATATCCCTATACCAGTTTCTCTGAACTTTTAGGATGGGAACCGTCCTTACAATACATACTATGTCCCACCAATCCTTCTGGTCTTCATCTGCAAGATCCAAAAGCTTTGAACCATTCTCAGTCTTGTTTATGTTTGGAAATGCTTGTGGATCTTTTTCTTTTTGTAAGAATAGGAGATTTTGTAATTCAATTCATATCTATTACCCCCACACCTTGTTAACTTCACAATTTTTATTCATACACTGGTTCTCTCAATAAACATCGTATCTCTCCTTGAGTGTTGCAAATTCTTGTTCAGTAGCTACTACTGCAGCACTTACTTTCACTTTTGTGGCACAGTAGAAGGGTAGCACTGTTGATAAGCATGATGCAAAATCTCAGGAGCAGTGGGCAACTATGCTCAATATACAAAAGATTCTCTTCATTGTTTAATCCTGAGCCTGCAAGCCTTCTAAGTAATATTGTGTACTGGCAGCTATTGTATTTAATCAATATTGAATACAAGTTCAAAAACATAAAAAGTGGTGTGCAGACCTCAGATATAATGATTTGGAGCTTAATATGGGCTTCCTACACAAAAACTGAGAATTTCTTCTTCTCCAAACAAAAGTGTTACACGAGCACACATATTCACTTAAATTTTTTGAGTATCTGATTAGTCTAATATGAGACAACATTTATGAATTTTAACATATGACTTTGAATACTGCATTACTGACATCTGCGTTCCACTAATTCTAACATACATATTTCTGAGAGACAGTTTAATATGTATATGCGGCTATATCATTATCCACTTGTTAGAAGAAGTACTGAGCAATGGACAAGTACTTATTTTATTTATTGATTTCTGAAAATCTGCCCCTAAAGTAGATTGCACAGTATCACATTCAATATTTTGAATATCTTCTATATAGTGCTGTTTTTTACGCTATCTACTCAAACCTCTGTCACCATTTACATTATCTCTTGTGCTCTTTCCTATGTTAACTTTCCTCAAATAGGTGTCATTGTCACTGCTGTTAATATCTATTCTGAACTTGTTTAGTTTGTTCCAAGTTGTTTTAACACAAAGGCCTCAATACTCCCAACTAATAACTTATATTTTGCCATGAGTGGGTTCTTACCACCTAGTTTTCACTTTTTGAGGATATCAGAAAACCACATGCACAGGGGATCCTAACCTACCACAACCACATCATGCTGAGAGTGTAAATATTGGGACTATAGGCCATGTCCTACAATAAAATCAACCATACACCTGCTCACGTTGTGGCAATTAATTTGTTATCTCTCTTTAATGTTCGCTCAGTTTTCCCTGCGGCATATGATTCTCCTATAGCAATCTATGGCTAGGTGACATTTAATCTGAACCTAGGCTTCCAGAGAGCTTTCACATGGCTGTCTGTCATTGCTGATGTCCCCTGCCCTATCATAGGTCTGGATCTACACAAACTAAATGTGTGAAGTTGCATGATGGATCAAACAACTTCAGTGTGAAATAACTGGCCAACTAAGTCAGTGGAGTGATCAGACTGTGCATTTCATTACAGGACCACCTCTAATGGAATTTCCATTGATTACATTTCCAATAGGTGTGTCAGACCCTTCCCAGTATCCCACATCCCACTCAACAGTGCATCATATATGGCCTACAGTTGGTCTTCCTGTCTTCTCTTGAGTGTGGCATCTCAGTATTGGCAAACTTCAGATCACCAAGGCAGAATTCAACCCAATGGTTCAGCCAGGCACAGAGCGGCCATTGGAAAGCCCGCAATTGGTGGGAAAGAAGCCAGTTGGTTGGCAGCCATGCATTGATTAGAGAGTGCCGATCGCTCAGACAATCCCCAACCACTACTTGGTGTGAAACACTGGAGATTTTCAAACAATGGAAAGTCTAGGATGGAATAACAACAGTATGGAAAGGACACGCTGCTACTCACCACATAGAGGAGACATTGAGTCATGGACAGACACAATGAAATGAACACAGAAAAATTTATGTTTCTGGATAAAGACCTTCCTCATAAGTAGGACTCTCACACTTTCACGCAACAACAACTTACTCACACACGGCCAACTGTCTCTGGCTGCTAGGGCCTGACTGTGACTGTGTCTGCAACAAACTACTGAGATACTGAGGTGAGTTGTGGGTCTAAGGAGGCAACATGGTGCAGGGAATTGGGGGGGGGGGGGGGGGCACTAGCAGGATAGTGGTGGAGGAGAATGCTAGTGCTGCCTGTGGGAGCATTGGGAGGATTTATAAGTGAACATCACCTTCTAGAAGTTTTCTGCCACTTAGCCAACTACAGAATGCTGCTGAATCCTGTCAAACGTGCTATCAGCACTACACAAGTGACCTTCATTCAGCTGAAGATATCTGCTACCAGCACTAGCCCACATCTGGAACAGTCATCTCCCTGAGGAATAATCCACTGTAAATGACAGTGCAAGAACAGTATCAACATCTATATATGGTAAAATTCCATTGCTGCTTTATACTTTACACAGTTGAAGTCAATATGCCACTGTATTTGGTGATAGGTGGCTCCCACCTCTACACCTCTCATGTGGAATAACAATCTACAAGAGGTGTTCAAACTACTTCAGGTCTTTTATCTCATACAGAAACAGAAGACAAACATGGAGCTAGTTCTGGAGATAGACCACAACAACAGAGAGGTCACCACCAAAGCCAGTGTATACAGCCAGCAGATGTAACATGGGACTGTTACAGAAGTTATGACAACAAGGAGGGCACCTCCAACATGGTATTAGTTCCTGTACTGTTAGAACAGAGCCAAGGAGATACCACTGATCTTCATGTGACCTCAGAGCCACACCAGTGGCACCATGTGGTCTGGGTTACAGGCACTTTGTGTTTGATTCTCGTCATATCTCTGCCTGCCTCAAGTTTTGTACACTGTCAGTGAGATTATTGTGATCTGGAACCTGCATATGACTCTGCTTCAGATCGCCACTGGACCCTGTATGCAATTGTGCAGAGTCTACTAATAAGTGTGTATTAAGTATTAGTTGAAATTGGAAACTAGGCAAGCTGAATCCTGTTGCTGAAACTCCCTTGGCAACCTTTTCAGACACTTCATCCCACCTGTGGGTATGGCTCAGCAGCATGTTCATGGAGCCTGGGAAACATTAGGCGTTACTCCAAAATCTGATTTAAAAACAGTGCACTTTCCCGCCATTCCTTGTAAAACTCCTGTCTTCATATGACACCATAAAATATTTCAGGTTTATGGTCTAACACCACATTTTCACAATACACACCAACCACTGTCCACTGACTATTGTATTTTTGCAGCTTCAGAACAACTATAAACCACTTCAACTGAACCATCTGAATTTCATTGTCAGTTCATGATCAACATTTGGCACATCACTGGCAACAAGAATGTGGATGCTGACACTCTGTGTAGTTAGCACCATACTCAGCCAACAGATTTCAACAACCTAGAAACAGCGCACAGCTATAACTTGAAATGAAGGATGCGCTGCAAGGAACATTGACCCATCAACTGCTGTATGTGCCACTGCCAGGCACTCATGTAGTAGTGAAGCCACAGGCTGATATAACCAAATACACCTAACATTACTATGCCACTGCTTCTTCGAGCCTTCGCACTGACTAAGTCATCCATGCATCTGCGTAGTGAGAGCACTGGTGACATTACCTTGTATGGCCTAATGTGCATAAGCACTGAAATTCGTGCATCCCAGAATGCAATCCCGCCAGAAGTGAAAAGTGACATGCCACATCCAGGCACCACTCAAAAACTTTGTTACTTCTGATGCTCGTTTTGCACATCTGCATGTGGATCTTGTTGGCCCCCCACTACCTGCTCTCAAAACTTCTATTACTGCCTGACTGTGATCAACAGGTCTGGAAGGTGGCCATAGGTTTTACCTTTACAAGGTGAGACAACAGAAAGAGTAGCCTGCACTTTTACTCTCAGTTGGCTTTTGTGTATCGGTTGCCCAGAATATGAGATGTGATCAAGATTGTCAATGGGTGGCAGAGGTGTTCAGTACTACAGCACAACTTTAGGCTTATCACCACAGAAGAACAACAATATATCATGGAGCTTTTACTTCTGTGGTAGACTGCTTTCACTGTTCACTTATGGCTGCCATAAAGTGCCACTTTTTTTTTTTTTTTTTGGGCGGGGTTTAAGGGCGCTCAACTACTGAGCGTCATTAGCGCCCAGTCACTGTTGTTAGAGCACATGGAATCTAGTAAAACTCAAGGGGAGGGGGGACACCAGAAAGACCTGACAAAGATGTAGATAAAATAAGTAAAAAGGTTAGATGTCTTTGGACAAGCCAGTCAAAGTTATAAAACGCAGAACACGAGCAGCTGCTCGAGCGTCATCAGCTAAAATATCCGGTAAAGTAGACGGCAGGGACAGGACAACACGAGATTGACTAAAGCGGGGACACGACAATAAAACATGGCACACTGTTAATGCCTGACCACAAGGGCACTGCGGGGCTGGGTCACCGGAGAGCAGGTAGCGGTGGCTAAACCGGCAATGCCCAATCCGCAACCTGGTCAGAAGGACCTCCTCTCGCCGATATGGTCGGGAGGAGGTTGTCCAAGCAGTTGGGAGCGGTTTTACTGCCCGGAGCTTGTTTCCTTGGAGGGATGACCAAGCATCCCACCACATCGACACAAGCCTCTTACAAACATCCCCACGAACATCAGATCACGGGACACAATGTGAGGCTGGCCGAGGCAGGAAGACTGCAGCCTTGGCTGCAGCATCCGCAGCCTCATTCCCAGGCACTCCTACATGTCCGGGAACCCACAGAAAGCTGACAGGAGAACCATTATCAGCGAAAGAATGGAGGGACTGCTGTATCCGTTGAACCAAAGGATGGGCCGGATAGGGAGCTCCAAGGCTCTGAAGAGCACTGAGTGAGTCAGAGCAGAGTACATACGATGAATGGCGGTGGCGGCGGGCATACTGAACGGCCTGATGGAGAGCAAAAAGCTCGGCCGTAAAGCTGGAACATTGGTCGAGGAGCCGGTATTTAAAGGTGGTGGCCCCGATGACAAAGGCACAGCCGACACCATTGTCAGTTTTGGAGCCATCGGTGTAAATAAAGGTGTGACCGGCAAGTCGAGCATGAAGTTCGACAAACCGTGAGCAATACACTGCAGCCGGAGTACCTTCCTTTGGGAGTGAGATGAGGTCGAGATAAATATGAACCGGAGCCTGGAGCCAAGGTGGTGTCAGGCTCTCACCCTCTCTGAAGGTGGTAGGGAGGGCAAAATCCAATTGTCAAAGCAGGCGACGGAAGCGGGGGTAGCAGGCCAGACACATACGACCCGTACTGACGGTCGAGAGAATCGGTGAAGAAGGACTGGTAAAGAGGGGTGGTCGGGCATAGACAACAGCCGGCAGGCATACCGGCACAGCAGTACGTCGCGCCGGTAGGTCAATGGTAATTCGGCAGCTTCAGCATAAAGACTCTCGACAGGACTAGTGTAGAAGGCTCCGGTCGCAAGACATATCCCCCGATGGTGGATGGAGTTGAGCCGGCGTAAGACGGATGGCCGAGCGGATGAGTAGACGAAGCTCCCATAATCCAACTTCGATCGGACTATGGACCGATACAAGCGAAGCAGGACAGTGCGATCCGCTCCCCAAGATGAACCGCTAAGAACTCTGAGGACATTAAGGGAACGTGTACAACGGGCTGCCAAATAAGAGACATGTGGAGACCAACACAGTTTCCTGTCCAACGTGAGCCCTAGAAACCTAGTTGTTTCCACGAATGGGAGAACAACGGGACCGAGATGTAAGGATGGCGGAAGGAACGCTTTATATCGCCAAAAGTTGATATAAACCGTCTTCTCTTCAGAGAACCGGAAGCCATTTGCCACGCTCCATGAGTAGAGGCTGTCTAGACAACGCTGAAGGCAGCGCTCCAGGAGGCATGTTCACTGGGCACTGCAGTAGATCGCGAAGTCATCGACAAAGAGAGAGCCTGAGACATTAGGTGGAATGCAATCCATAATTGGATTGATCGCGATGGCAAAAAGGGCTACGCTCAAGACGGAGCCCTGAGGCACTCCGTTCTCCTGGAGGAAGACGTCGGACAATACGGAAACCACACGTACCCTAAACTTTCGATCCGTTAAAAAGGAATCGATAAAAAGGGGCAGGCGACCGCGTAGGCCCCACCTGCGCATAGTGCGGAGGATACCTCCTCTCCAACAGGTATCATAAGCCTTCTCCAAGTCGAAGAACACGGCTACCGTTTGGCGCCTTCGCAAAAAGTTGTTCATGATGAATGTCGACAAGGTCACAAGGTGGTCAACAGCGGAGCGGTGGCGACGAAAGCAGCATTGGACAGTAGTAAGTAGCCATCGAGATTCAAGAATCCAGACTAACTGAGCATTAACCATGCGCTCCATCACCTTACAGACACAGCTTGTAAGAGAAATGGGGCGGTAACTAGAAGGAAGGTGTCTATCCTTCCCGGGTTTGGGTATAGGAACGACGGCGTCACGCCAACGCATGGGGACCTGACCTTCGGTCCAGACGCGATTGTAGGTACGAAGAAGGAAGCTTTTGCCCGCCGGAGAAAGGTGTGCCAGCATCTGAACGTGAATGGCATCTGGCCCCGGAGCAGAGGACCGGGACAGTGCAAGCGCATGTTCGAGTTCCCGCATAGTAAAGGAGGCATTATAAGTTTCCAGATTCAGCGAGTGGAAGGAAGGTCGCCGAGCCTCTTCTGCCTCTTTCCTGGGAAGGAAGGCAGGGTGGTAATGGGCGGAGCTTGAAAACTCCGCGAAAAAGCGGCCAAAGGCGTTGGAGACAGCCACAGGATCAACAAGGACCTCATTACCTGAGGTCAGGCCAGGTACCGAGGAGTGGGCCTTAATGCCCGACAGCCGGCACAGGCCACCCCAAACGACGGAAGAGGGAGTAAAACTGTTAAAGGAGCTGGCGAAAGAGGCCCAACAAGCTTTTTTGCTGTCTTTGATGACTCTACGGCATTGCGCTCGGAGTCGTTTGTATTCAATACAATTCGCCAACATAGGATGGCAGCGAAAGGTGCGTAAAGCACGTCGTCGAGCACGGATAGCGTCCCTACAAGCCTCGTTCCACCAGGGGACGGAAACGCGACGTGAAGAAGAGGTAGTACGAGGAATGGAATGTTCGGCAGCATTGATGATAACAGCCGTGAGGTATTCAACCTGACTGTCACAACTGAGAAAATCGTGGTCCGGAAAGGTCGCCAGGGAGGAGTAAAGTCCCCAGTCAGCTTTCGGTATGTTCCAGCTCGGAGGACGTGGGGATGGGGTGTGGTGCAGGAGACGAACGACACAGGGGAAGTGGTCGCTCGAATAGGTGTCAGAAAGGACATACCACTCGAACTGACGGGCAAGAGTGGTAGAACAGATCGAGAGGTCCAAGTGGGAGTAGGTATGAGTAGAGTCCGAGAGGAAAGTCGGGGCGCCGGTATTGAGGCAGACAAGATTGAGATGGTTGAAGACATCCGCCAAGAGTGAGCCTCTTTGACAGGATGCAGGAGAGCCCCAAAGGGGATGATGGGCATTGAAGTCGCCAAACAATAAAAACGGCGGGGGAAGCTGAACGATCAGGTGCATCATGTCAGCCCTACTAACAGCAGATGACGGTGGAGTGTAGATGGTACAAACTGAAAAAGTAAAAATAGAAAGAGTAATACGGACAGCTATTGCTTGGAGTGGGGTGGTCAATGGGATGGGATGGTAATAGACATCGTCCCGAACGAGCAACATGACCCCACCATGAGCTGGGATACCATCCACAGGGGTGAGGTCATACCGCTCCGAGGTATAGTGGGTAAAGGCAATACGGTCAGTTGGGCGCAACTTGGTTTCCTGCAGACCAAGGACGAGCGGACAGTGCAGGCGGAGGAGCAGTTTTAATTCCTCCCGATTAGATCGAATACCTCTTATGTTCCAATGTAACAAGGCCATCGCTAGTCAAAAAGTTGGGGGAATGAGACGGGGGAAGAGCTGGTCACCTCGATGGCCGCGGAGGTCCAGGTTGCGAGGGAACAACGCTACAACCGGCGGATCTGGTTCCATCGAGTTGTCGCCAGCTGCGGCCACTGTCCCTGGTTGTATAGGAGGGGCAGCATCATTTGCTGACGAGGGGCCAGCTGAGCGCCTGGCAGCAGAGCGTCCCGGGGAAACTGAGGACGGCCGGGAGCAGCGACTCACGGATGGAGCGTCAGACGAAACGCGCCGGGGTGGAGAGGGGGATAGAGACTTCTTCTTTGAGGCCTTCTTGGAAGGCTGAGGAGGCACAGGGATGGTGGGCTGGACCCGAAGAAGGTCCTCACGTGCGGGGTCCGTTTTGGAACGCCGGACTTCGGAAGCTGGGGTCCGGAACGTTTCCCCGATGGACGCCTGAGAAGAGGATCGCTTCTCAGGTGGCGGGGGGAGAGGAGGAGGAGGAAGGGTGGCCCCTGGGGCAGAGGGGGTGGGGGCCACGGGGGAGGAGGATTTGGAAGGGAGAGATTTGGGAGGCGGAGGCAGAGCCCCCTGATGGGCGGAGGAGGCGGAGGGGGAACAGGATAGGGGTGAGGATACCGCGGAAGGAGTGGACACAACTGAGGCAAACGAAGTGGTCAACGGCACGGGATGGAGGTGGTCATACTTCTTCCTGGCCTCAGAATAAGAGAGCCGATCCAAAGTTTTGAGTTCCTGTATCTTCTTCTCCTTCTGGTATGCGGAGCAGTCTGAGGATCTAGGCGAGTGGATGCCAGGACAATTAATGCACCAAGGTGGTGGGGTGCATGTATGTTCCTCATGAAGAGGACGTCCACAATCGCCACAAAGGAGCTCAGCCTCACACCGTGACGACATGTGCCCAAAGCGCAAACACCGAAAACAGCGCATAGGAGGCGGGACGTAAGGTCGCACGTCGCACCGGTAGCACATCACCTTTACCTTCTCCCGGAGAACGTCCCCCTCGAAGGCGAGGATAAAGGCCCCGGTGTCGATGCGACGGTCTTTGGGGTCACGCTGGACTCGCCGGACGAAATGCACGCCTCGGTGCTCCAGGTTGGCCCTGAGCTCCTCATCAGATTGTAGCAGGAGGTCACGATGAAAAATAACCCCCTACGTCCTATTTAGTGCCAGATGCGGGACAATGGACACTGGGATGTCCCCTAGGCGGTCGCACGCCTGGAGCGCTGCCAACTGTGTGGCGGAGGTGGTCTTGATAAGAACGGACCCTGAACGCATCTTGCTGAGAGCCTCGATTTCCCCGAAGATGTCCTCAATGTGCTGAACAAAGAACATGGGCTTGGAGGTGTTTAACATCCCCCCATCGGTTCGAGAACAGACCAAATAGCGGGGGAAGTACTTCGCCCCAAGCCGGCGGGCCTGTCCCTCCTCCCAGGGAGTGGCCACGGGGGAAAGGGCAGGAGAACCAGAACTAGAAACGGTACCTTTTCTTTTGAAAGACTCGGCCGCAGAGCGACCTGATACGTGTTGACGTTTCATCTGCGAAACGTCCGCCCCGATACCACCCACTCCGACCAGGGGCTCTCCCCACGGGCACCACCCAGCCTCAGCAAGGGCCACCTGGCAGGATGACCGTTGCCGGGAGTCCTGATGCCCCAAGGAGACGGGCATCTACTCCTTGGGCGACGTGGGGAGGGTGCAGCTCAGGTATCGGCAGTACGATCCCTGTGTTGTCAGGGGGCTACAACCTAGAGGGTACATGACGACCCCACCACAACGGGCTGGCTACTGTGCTGGATTTCTGGTGCCATGGAAAGTCCATCATGATCGCTGGTGCAGATGGGGGCGCACTATGGGCGTAACTTGTACAACCCATCAGGCGTTTAGGCCCAATTTGAGGAATAGTGGGTATGGTTACAACGCCGGTACAATGCTGAGTGCCAAGGTCTTAGTGCACTTAGGACCAGTGGTACACCACGTAAGGTGTCCTTCCCCAAAAGGCTCGTACTTCTGTAGAATTTTGAAAAATGGAGGTCAAACCCCAAGGGGGACCACTACATGGAAGGCCGAAACGGTTGAAACTCCTTTTAGTCGCCTCTTACGACAGGCAGGAATACCTCGGGCCTATTCTTACCCCGGACCTGCAGGGGGGAAAGTGCCACTTGAAGGGGTGAACCTACTTCCACTAACATTACTTGGACTGCACAGTGATATGAGTGACGATTGTCAGCTGTTTGCAGCAGACCACCTCAATCATAATCAGCTGCAAATTCTGTGCATGTTCTTTGTACCAATCTGCCACACATGCTAGCACGGCACCTAAATTTGTAACAAACCTCCAGAAAAAGATGGGAGAGTTGTGACCAAAGCATGCCTTTGCACCACACAAGCGGGTTGTGTGTTTTTGCAGACCTGGGCATTATGCATCACAGTTTGTTTTGCACAGAGGCCCATTGCACAAAATGGACTCATCTTCCCAAGGCTCCACTCAGTCACAGAACACAGTGACAGTGCACTGATTCTCCAGGTAAAAATTGACATGCCTGAGTGCCAAAGACATCATTGAACTGCCAGCCACTTCCTGGGACTGCGTGGCTTCTCCATTCCCAACAACTCAGCCAGTGGTCACTGCACACCCAGATACAGATGCTTCACTGCACCACGAGAAGAGGTTACAACTGTCACCACAGGAAAGTGACTACTAATACTATGCCACTGGCATGGCAATTTCATAAACTGACAATTACCGTATGTTTCTCCCTGCAGAAGGTGTGCTGTAGTGGCCTCAGCACCACACATTATACACCTGGGAACCAGCAACACTGTTGAAGAGATTTACCAGTACTATAGGAGGCCACCTGGGGGTAAGATAGCCAGTCTGCACCTACGCAGTGAATCAGATGGATACTGGACATATGCACTATAATGTATAAAATTATGTACGCCACAGTTATCATCTTGGATGTACCCGCCAAGACGGAGGAGGAGGAGATGGAGGGTTGCTTGGTTTACAGGTGGGAGAAGGGACCAAACTACGAGGTCATCGGTCCCTTGTTCCTAATAAAACAATGCCGCAAGTGTGAGAATAAAATGAACAAAACATATAACACAAAACAGAAAGAAATGAAAAGCCACAAGAACAAAGGGAAGGCAGCGAACACTAAAAGGAACAAAAGAGGACAAGAAAACAACAGAGAGATGCTAGAAACAGAAGAGCGTAAAACATGAAAGCAGATTACAGTGGCTGGCCAACCACGAAAATAAAAAGGTAAAGCTAGCCACTCTGCAACACATTAAAACCTCCACCCTAAAAGCACTAGGGTGGAGGACACAAGAGGGACAAATGACATGCGATAAAACTTACATAGAAGTGTAAAACCTACTCTCATGGATAAAACCTAAAACTAAAGCTGCTGTGGAGGCATTGTCACCCAACACCAAAGGCAGGGTGCTGGAAAAGTTAAAAGTCTGCCGCAGAGCGGCTGAAAGTGGGCAGTCCAGCAAGAGGTGGACGACTCTCATTTGGGAGCCACAGCTACACTGAAGTGGGTCTGCGCATCAGAGTAGGTAACCACGCGTTAGCCATGTATGGCCAATGTGGAGCCGGCATAGGACAACTGATTCCCTGCGAGAGGCCTGCATGGAAGACGTCCACACATTCATAGTCTCCTTCATGACATGCAGTTTGTGTGTGCGGTTATGCCATTCTGTCTTCCATGAACATATGTGAAGCCTACGTGACCATCAGTCATTGAGCCGGCGGTGTAAATGACTTCTGAGCCCTGGAACACGTCAAGAATCAACAGGAAGTGACAGCAGAGAGCGGCGGGGTTAACGGAGTCCTTAGGGCAATGCAAAATGTCCAGACGAAGCTGCGGCCGAGGCGTACACCATGGAGGCATACATGAACGGACCACAAGTAGAGGTGGTAAAGGGAAGGACTCCAGTTTGGAGAGAAGGGACCACACGTAAACCACAATCGTCAACCCCGATCTGGGCCGCCAATGCGAGAGATGGACTGCTGCGGGTGGGAAAAGGAGACGGTAATTCAGATGCTCAGGGGAACTATGAATGTGTGCTGCGAAACTGGTGAGCAGTTGCGCACATCTGATCTGCAATGGAGGGACACCAGCCTCCACCAGTACGCTGGTCACCGGACTCATCCTAAAAGCTCCTATCACTGATCGAACCCCACAGTGGTGCACAGGGTCGAGTAAATGCAATGCTGAAGGCACTGCCGCACCATAAACCACACTCCCATAGTCAATTCAGGATTGGACAAGGGCTCTGTAGAACTGCAGTAGTGTAGAGCGATCTGCACCCCAATTGGTGTTGCTCAGGCAACGGAGGGCATTGAGGTGCTGTCAGCACTTCTGCATAAGTTGACGAAGATGGGGGAGCCAAAAGTCAATCAAGCATCGGAAACTAGTCCTAGGAATTGATATGTCCCCACTACAGTGAGTGGATCGTCATTAAAGTAAAGTGCGGGTTCTGGATGAATGGTATGACACCAACAGAAGTGCATGACACACAACTTTGCAGCTGAAAACTGGAAGCTGTGAGCTAGAGCCCATGACTGTGCCCTGTGGATGGCTCCCTGGAGGTGCCAGTTTGAGTAAAAGTAGAACATATAATGTAGTATACCCAGATCAATTTGTGATGGAATCTCAAAAACTATCTTACCACCCTGAAACTTCCTAAAACAAAGGGAATCCTCTCACTGTGTTACATGCTGACAAGACCACTGTGCAAATCCCACCCTTGTAATATTCTGGATAATACCAAGTCCTTATTGGTCCCTCCGTAAGAGATCTTGGGATGATATTGGATGGAAATTTTACCTGCAGTGAGAAGCATACTTTAAGCAATGTATTGTCACTGCTTTTTATCCTGCAGAAACACAAGAATCCGAGTTAAAAGACAAGAAACAGAAAAAGTTCATGGTTTACAACAGCTGTGACACTCCAAAATAAGTTATAAACTGTAATATTCCTACCACCTTGACAATTCCTTTCATTTTGGTGAGATTCACTCCCTACTTACCTTTCTAACATCACATTGCTCCTCCTCACATAGGTATCTCTTGATTATATATAAGTGGAAGATAGTATTACCACAAAGTATGCTTGCTCCATTGTTTCCTCACATACCTATTCTCATATACTAAAGACATCTACAATATGCATGATATACTTTACCTTTATATTCCAAATAATTTACTTTGAGGCCCCACTCTTCCTCTCCCACGATTATGTAAAGTTCTTACAAGCACCCAACTGCCAAATGACGTGTGCCATAATAGCAAAAATTGGACATGGCTCTGCTTCCAATAACTTGCTCAACCTTTGAAATAGCAGCTGCACAGACTTTGCTTCTCACCAAGCCTCCAAACACCAACTGAGCAACTGCTCAAATTATTACCTACTGCGTTATGGATGGTTTTGGCACCTTTTTCTCTTCGCTGTCTCATTTTATTTTGTTTCCAAGATTCTGGTCCAATTATAGCTTTTTGCAACTATTATTACAATAGATATCAATGATGTACCCCCTTAAACCAAGAGTGCCTGAAGGCCCTTATTTAGCTATGATAAATAAGATGATGATGATTTGAGGTGAGGGACGCTCGACATCATGGTCATCAGCGCCGTGACAAAAAGTCAGCATCCTGATCTCATGGGTGTGGACAAAAGCTGTCCCCACATGTGGAGCAGTTTATAACTTATTAAAGTCTGCCTCCCTTCCTCAACAATTTAGGGATGAGCCCTGACAGTTCAAAACTTTCACCGCCCTTGTAACACTGGAATTAGTATCTGCGAGGATGGTGGTCAGGTCTCCATCGAGACTGAGGATTGCCCTCATATCAGTATGTAGCACACACATTGCCACAATACGCTGAACTGAAAGTGGCACGCCACAAACTTTACAGAGTGGTGGATCCTCTCACTGGAGGAGAAAGCCATGTGTTAAAGGGCTTGTCTGATGTGCAGTCTGGTAAGCAGAACTTCCTTCCAGTGGTGAGGCTGACATGAAGTCCGCCATACCTTTGTGACCAATTTGAGTGACTGCAGTTTGTTTTCTATCACCTGCAACCATTCTGTCTCCCACTGATGCATGACGCGTCTGTCAGAAAATGAGATGATGGCGTGCAGCGGGATGGGTCATTGATGAATGGTACCATCCCAACATGCTTCCTTGGTGGCTTTGTCAGCCATGCTGTTGCCCTGTGACCAGGTACCCAGCAAAAGATCACCTTCTTGCCACGGTGTTGGAGTCACTGTAAGGAGTCATGGATGAGCTGAATCAGTTGCTCTACTGGATACATTTGGTGAAGTGCTTGCAGTCCACTAAATGAGTCTGAACAGACAAGAAATCTTGTACAGTGATGTTGGTGAATCCTCCCCAGTGCTATCAGAATGCCATACAATTCTGCATCACAATTTGTAAATTATTCCAGAAGATGCACTTTAAAAACACTAACTGAGAACATTCTCTTGCTGAGATCCATCTATATAAACAACAATAAAAATGTGGTACATACTTAAAATGGATGAAACCAAGTTGTAAAAACATAATCCGGAGGACAAGTTGTCTTGTACTGTGTCAATCTTAACATCACTTTGGGCCTCTGAAGACACCAAGATGGCAATGTGGTCCATCCATGGCTGTGTATTTTGATGCCTGATAGATCCAGATCTGTGAGACAGTCTGTAGCACGTATCCCAAATGACTTGGTCACATGGGGCCGATTCCTGAACAACCGTTCAAAGGTGTCAATGACTGAGGCAAAGCTGAGATTTTCAGCACCTGTCAAGCCAAAAGGATACGTTGACGAATCCAGAGTGTGGTTCACCAGCCTCTGCACACAGATTCTGAACTAGGCTGGTCCGAAAGGCTCCAGTCGATATCCGAATGCCTTCATGGTTGACAGCATCTAACACCTTGAGGTAGGAAGGACAGGCTGATCCGTAGACCATGTTTCCATAATCTAAACGTGATTGAACAAATGCCCTATAAAACTGCAGGAGGCAGCACTGGCAGCTCCCCATGTCTTTCTGCTAAGGCATTTCAAAATACTCAATGACTGGAAGCCCTTTGTTCAAAGGTTGGATGGTTGGTTTAAAAAGGGGAGGGGGAGGAAAGGGACCAAACTGTGAGGTCATCGGTCTCTTGTTCCCAGTAGAACAATTACCCAAGGGAAAGAAGAAAACAAAGAAAATGTAAGGCACAATAACAGGAGAAAAGAAGAACCAGAAAACTGACAGAAGGTCAAGAAACACAACAATGGACAAAACAGGACAAGAAAACCACAGAGACGCTAGAAACAGGGAGAGGAGATGATAAACAAGAAAGCATATTACCATGGCTGGCTGACCATAAGAATAAAAAAGGATAAGCCAGCCACTCTGCAACACATTAAAACCTCCACCTCAAAAGCCCTAGGATGGAGGACACAGAGGGACAAAGGACACACACTGAAACTCAGATCAAATGATAAAACCCTACCTCATGAACAGAACGTAAAACTAAAGCTGCTGTTGAGGCACTGTCGCCCAACATTGAAGGTAGGGTGCCGGGAAAGTTAAAAGTCTGCTGCAGAGCAGCTAAACGTGGGCAGTCCAGCAAGAGGTAGACAACTGTCATTTGGGAGCCACAGCGACACCTAGGTGGGCCCTCACGATGGAGGAGGTAACCACGTGTGAGCGGAGTTGACAAAGGACAACTGACTCCCTGGGAGAAGCCCGCATGGAAGACTTCCACACATTCACAGTCTCCTTAATGACACACAGTTTGTTGTGCATACTGTTATGCCACTCCATCTTCCAAAACCAAAAAACCTAGCAGCATAAGACAGAAAACAGGTCAGTTTCAGAGATGCCCATCTCCAGGAGCTGTTTATGCATAGCCTGTTTGGCCAGTCTGTCAGCAAGTTCATTGCCTGGGATGCCGACGTGTCCTGGGGTTAACACAAACACCACTGAACAACTGGACCTTTCCAGGCAGAGATGGACTCCTGGATGTTCGCTACGAAAGGATGGTGAGGGTAGCACTGGTTGTAGCTTCTAAGCTGCTCAAGGAGTCAGAACAGAGAAGAAATGACTCACCAGAACAGAAACTGATGTACTGAAGTGCACGAGATATGGCCACAAGCTTTACAGTGAATACACTGCAGCCAGCGGGCAAGGAATGCTGTTCAATATGGCCTCTGTGGACATAGCCAAAGCCAACATTACCATTGGCCATCAAGCCGTTAGTGTAAACAACTTCAGAGCCCCAGAACACGTCAAGAATCGAGAGGAAGTGACAGCGGAGAACGGTGGGGTTCACAGAGTCCTTAGGGCTATGCAAAAGGTCCAGACAAAGCTTTGGTCGAGGTGTACATCATGGAGGTGTACGTGAATGGATCTCAAGCAGAGGTGGTAAAGGGAAGGACTCCAGTTCAGAGAGAAGAGATCGCACGCGAACCGCAATCGTGAGCCCTGACCTGGGCCACCAATGCAGGAAATGAACTGTTGTGGGTGGGAAAAGAAGACGGTGATTCAGATGCTCAGGAGAACTATGAATGTGTGCAACATAACTGGCGAGCAGTTGTGTGTGTCGGTTTCGCAATGGAGGGTCTCTGGCCTCCACCAGGACACTGGTCACTGGACTCGTTCTAAAAGCTCCCGTTGCTGAACGAGCACCACAGTGGTGCACTGAGTCGACGAAATGCAACGCTGAGGGCACCGCCGAACCATAAACCAGACTCCCATAGCCAAGGTGGGATTGTACAAGGACTCTGTACAGCTGCAGCAGCTTAGAACTATCTGCATTCCAGTTGGTGTTGCACAGGCAGCGGAGAGCATTGAGGCGCTGCCAGCACTCCCGCTTAAGCTGATGAAGGTGAGGTAGCCAAGTCAATTGGGCGTCGAAAACCAGTCCTAAGAAACGATACATCTCCACTACAGTGAGTGGATCGTCATTAAGATAAAATTCAGGTTCTGGATGAAAGGTCCAATGCCAAGAGTTATGCATGACACACGACTTCGCGGCTGAAAACTGGAAGCTGTGGGCTAGAGCCCATGATTGCGCCTTGTGAATGGTTCCCTGTAGGTACTGCTGAGCAACATCAGCACTGGAGGAGCAACATGAAATGCAGAAGTCAATTGCATACAGAGAAGGAGGGACCAATGGCCCTAAGCTGCTGCTAGGCTGTTGATGGCCACTAAAAATAGAGAGACACTCAATACGGAACCCTGCGGAATGCCATTCTCGTGAATACGGGGGTGGAGGGGGGTGGGGTGGGGGGTGGGGACTACGGGAGGCACCAACTTGGACATGGAAAGCATGGAGCGCCAGGAAACTAAAACAAGGATATATATATTTTCAGTAAACTAGATAAAAAAAATCAGTAGTGTCGTATCTCACTTAGGAACTTGAAACTCTCAGCGTGGGGCAGGAGTATGTAGATGAACTCCGTTTCAAGTTTAAAAGAATAGTTGACCATGCACTGAATAGATATGTACCCAATAGAACAGTTCATAATGGGAGATAACCTCCGTGGTATACAGTCACTGTAAAGAAACTTCTAAAGAAACAGGGATTACTGCATAATAGGTGTGAAGCAAAGTGTTGGGCTATAAATAGAGAGATGCTGAATGAACATGTCTGGCTGTCAAGTGAACAGTGTGTGATGCCTTCAATAACTACTGCAGCAGAATATTGTCAAGTGAGCTTTCACAGAACTCAAAGAAATTCTGGTTGTATGTAAAGATTGTTAGTGGCACCAGGTGTCAGTACCTAGTGAAGGAAACAGAAACCAAAATTAAGAATAGTAAAGCAAAAGCTGAAATACTTAACTCTGTTTTCAAATGTTCCTTTACAAAGGAAAACCTGGGAGAATTTCCGCAGTTCAATACTTGCACCACTGAAAAGATTAATGAAATAACTATTAGTGTGAGTGGTGTTGAGAAATAGCTGAAATTGTTAAAATTGAACAAAACTCCAGGGCCCAAAGGAATCCCTGTCAGATTCTATACTGAATTTGAAGCTGTGTTAGTTCATCTTCTAACTATTAGGTAGGTCTCTCGAACAAAACTGATGCTCAGTTCTCAGAAAAAGCCACAGGCCACACCCATCTACAAGAAGGTTAGTAGAAGCGATGCACAAAACTACCGTCCAGTATCCCTGATATTAATTTTTTGTAGACTCAGAATATATTCTGTGCTCAAACATAATGAGGTATCTTGAACAGATTGACCTCCTCAATGCCAGCCAGCATGGTTTTCCAAAACACTGATCATGTGAAACCCAACTTGCACTTTTCTCACTTGTCTTACTGAAAGTTTTGGATCAAGACAATCAGATAGCTGCTGTATTTCTTGATTTCCATAAAGCATTTGACTCAGTACTACACAGCTTATTGACAGAAGTACCATAATATGGGGTACCAAGTGAAATTTGTGACTGGATTAAGAATTTTAGACAGGGAGGATGCAACATGTTAGCTTGGTTGGAGAGTCATTGTCAGACGTAGATGTACCCTTGGGCATGCCCCAAGGAAGTGTGTTGGGACCCTTGCTGTTCATGTTGTATATTAATGTCCTTGCAGACAATATTAATAGTAAAATCAGGCTTTCTGCAGATGATGGCATTAATGGAAATGGAAATGCCACGTGGCTAGGGCCTCCCGTCGGGTAGACCATTTGCCCGGTGCAAGTCTTTCGAGTTGACACCACTTCGGGAACTTGCGTGTCGATGGGGATGAAATGATGATGATAAGGACAACACAACACCCAGTCCCTGAGCAGAGAAAACCGCTGACCCAGCCGGGAATCGAACCCGGGCCATTATGTATGACATTCCGTTGCGCTGACCACTCAGCTACCAGGGGCGGACATGGCATTAATTGTAATGAAGTACTGTCACATCTTGATAAGATTTCAGTGTGGTTCAGAAATTGGGAACTTGCTCTACATGTTCAGAAATGTAAAATATTGCACTTCACAAAATGAAAGAAAAAACATAGTAACCTAAGACTACAATATCGATGAGTTACTGTTGAAATCAACCAACTAATACAAATACCTAAGTATAACACTTTGTAGGGATATGAAATGGAATTATCACAGAGGTTAAGTCATGGGTAACGCAGGTGGTAGACATTGGTTTATTGGTAGAATACTAGGGAAGTGCAATCAGTCTACAAAAGAAAATGCTTACAAATCACTCATGCAATCTGTTCTAGAATACGCTTAAGTGTGTGGGACCTGTACCAAATAAACTTGGCAGGAAATATGGAATGTATACAGAGAAGAGCAGCACAAATGGTCACAGGTTTGTTTAATCCATGGGAGAGTGTCACAGAGATACTGAAGGAACTGAACTGGAAGACTCTTGAAGACAGACATAAACTATCCCGAGAAAGTCTATTAACAAAGCTTCAAGAACTGGCCATGAATGATTACCCTAGGAAAATACTACAACCCCCTACGTGTCACTCACATAGGGACTGTGAAGATGAGATTAGAATAATTACTGAATGCATAGAGGCAACCATTCTTCCCACACTCCGTGAGTGAGTGGAACAAGAAGAAATGCACCTCACAGTGATTTGGCAGTGTGTAGATGAAGATGCAGCAATGACTTTACATGAAGAATTGAGAGAGAGAGAGAGAGAGAGAGAGAGAGAGAGAGAGAGAGAGAGAGAGGATTAAATGTGTCTATCATATTAAGTGACCTGAGTACAAACAAATTGGGAAAATTTTGGAAATGAATTGAGTCACTTTATATGTGGCCATTCTTTCTTGACAAACACAATGTTGATAAACTGATTCTTGACAGCAGTGTCTGTGCAATGTAACATAGCTCTCTGCGTAGGAGTGTGCCGTCTTCCATTCCACAGCCACTTCTGTCACATGAAAAAAGATGTAATTCCTCCCATAGTTTTGATTAAGTTAGGTCCCTTACATGTAGCAATAAGAGCATAGGGCCAGTGACAAAATAATTACTCAAGTTTCTGTAGGGACTAAATGGCAATTGAAGTTTTTTGTTTGTTTGTTTACGTTGGTAAAGGCACTAGTTTTCAATCACATCCAGTGTGCAAGTCCCCTCTTCCTTCCCGGTGACCTTACTAGTTCACACACTGATGGATGGAGTGCTTAGAAAACCCAGTTACTTTGTTCAGTCGCTAGAGCAACTTAACATTCAACAATCTGGGAGACTTGGAGTTTGTGCAGGTGGTCATTTCCATACACTGCAGTATGTGTTTTCTTGTGCTTTACCCTATACTTACCGACATAATTGTGGCCATGCCCGTGAAAGTTGTTGCATTTCCCGTATGTTACACGGTTTTCTTCATCTGTAAGCTGTGGACTGTAAAAAAAATTCAAATTTCAGTAGGAATGATAAGCAGAGAATTTAAAGCGAACACTTTAAACAGCGCGCTCGCTGCGGAGAATTTTACCTGTGTAATCTGTGACAAGCGCTGAATATTTCCCTACGAGTGAGGTACGCTACTGGATTGCCCGCCATTGATCTATGTGACGAGAACAAAATTGGGCACAGACACAGAAGGATCCGTGGTCAACTGGTTACCTAACGAAAAGCCACTGACATACTCTTTTTTTTTTTACCAATGCAGGTCGTCTGACAACTCGCTCAACTATCTCACATAACAGGTGTCTCCGGCATTACCAACCGTTATTTACGTAACCGAAAAGCTTCAAGTTTTCTAGGGATAACGTAGTAAACAACCAAAGTGAAAATTATTCAGTTTGTTTGTCACTTGAACATTAATAGGTATTTTCATTTCGGAAATATTGTAATAAATACTTGACGATTTGATTTCGTTAAGTTGCCTCGTGTTTTGCTACTAGTGGAGCAATTGCCCTTTGACTCCATCTATGGACCAGGCGAAAATCTGGGGTCGAAGTCTGTGTGTGTGATGTGGAGTCTAAGTTCGGACTAAAATGTTCGCATCTAACAGCAGGGGACTAGCATTGCAGGTAGCTTCCGTTTTAGTATACTTTCATACATTTAATACGATGCCCGACCATATATTGAAAAGGCTTGTCTGCCGTTTAACAGCTGTGTTTACCTGGTGATATAGTTACTACAGCCCTTCTACATTGTTCAACACCCCTCTTCGTTCCTGCTGTCAACAATTTTGCGCCTCCCACATCTTTGTGGCTATCGGAGTGTACCGTTTATCAAACGGTCACTCCCATTTTGTCAAGTAAAAGCGCAGCCAAATATCACGAGGTACTTCTGCTGAAACGATTCCATACGCTACGCTGGTGTGCCATTATATAATCCTAAATTTATTTACATCGCCACAGACATTAATCCTGAAATTGCAATTTCACTAGTAGAAAAATTTTCCGAATCGGTATTTCCGTAAGGAATACGAAATGCTGTTACTTGTATGTTCCCAAACAACTGTAGTACGGCACATTTTAAATTATTTACTTAAACAAATTTAACACCCACTGTAGTGGTGGGTGTTGTTAAGACACAGGACTCGTTTTCGGGAAATATGGGATTAAAATCCTCCTCATAGCCACCTGGAATAAGTGTCACCAAATCACTTGCCGTAATTGTAGGACAGTGGTGGGCCATGTCTGCCTACCTACTCCACACTTGTCATTTTTGGTCATGAATGGCATATTAAACACTAGTCTTCCGAGTTCTTCATATTTCCAGTCATCTATTATAGCAGCAGACCGAAAAGTAATAGATACCAGACTGTGTAGGTCTACTGTACAATGTGCAAATATACGAATGAAGAGATTTAGGTCTCCGTTATGAATATGACTTTTTAACTAAGTGTCTGGTATTGACTCAGACAGCTGCATGTACTTGTATTAACAGAGCATAGCAACAGTTATCAAACTCCATATTCATTAAACTGTATTGACATTCCAAAGAGGTAAGATAAATTTCCACATTTTCTGTATAATACATTATTTTTATTAATATCATATGTTACATACATTGCACCACTTCCACTTGACTGTTGTTTTGGGTGCCCAACATCACAAGTGATTAGTATCCCTGAAGTCCGAAAGTGATACACATCAAATTTCCTGACAGTAACAGTTCCTTGCTTGGGGAGGAGAGAGGGATAGCTTGGGGATGGTCTAAAGGATAGTTAGGTCACTAAGACGATAGCATAGGATGAAGAGGGAACCATTTGCAGTGAGGATAGGTGCAGATTTTACTATATAAAGTCTGCAAGATCAATAATACACAACTTAAACAGAAACATGATGGATACTGTAATCCTCTGCTTGTCATTTCCATAGGGATTCTGTGCACAAAATCAGATTAATTACACCATGCACAGAGGCATTTAAATAGTTGTTCTTACTGTGCTATGTATGTAAATAAAATGTAAAGAAGCCCTAATAACTGGTACATTCGAAAGTACCCACTGCCTTGTATTTCAGTGGTTTGCAATGTATTGCTGTAGAAGTAGAAGTAAAAGGGTCTAACACACTTTTCTGGGACACATTGAAATTAGTTCTATGTGTGGTAAGATGGCTAACCATCGAAGATCGTATGCTGTATCCATCTTAACTTGAAATGATAAATTGTTACACATTTCATTTGACACGTGATATGACCTTACTGTCACTAATAAGCATTGGTGTGTTAATCAAATGCCTCGTGAAAGTCTACTTGCTCTGATTCGTGGTGTGCAGGATGCCTTCCGAGAAGTATGAGTTCAGTTTTGCATGACTATTGCCTTTGGAATCCATGATGGTGTAATTTGTTCTGTTACAGAGACCTTTTTATACATTAGCTCTTAAAATGTTCTAATGTTTTGTAACAGATGAATGTTAAGGGTAATGAGCCTTAGTTTTGCGGATCTCTACTGCTGCTCTTATTGTCGAGGATGCGATGTTTGCTTTTTAAACAAATCTTCACAATGGGCCTGCTTACTGTTACTATTGTCTTTTTCTGTTAGTTGAAAACAGTGTTCATATTTTGTGTATTTGTTACCCTGGGAACACATCAGTCAGTAAGAACTGAGTGTGTTACCAATAGTATGTAACTAAAAGGCTAAGACTGCTGCGCATGCGCGCGTGCGCGCTCACACACACACACACACACACACACACACACACACACACAGGGTATAACGTGCAATCACCCTGTTTACAACATTTGTGTCCTCGGTCTTCAAATTACGGGATGCACAAGATTTTCAATTACTAGTTGAACATTACTAAAAGAGAATAATTAAAATACGAAAGGACAACTTATTTCTTTATGATCAGAACCCTGTATTTGGTTGTATGTTCTGTTTTGGGTTAAAGTGCACTTGGTGTCTGCAGCTTTCCCGTTGCATGCTGCTGCTAGCAGTTTATTAACCTTGGCCATAGCCATTTGGGTGATTGCATAATATAGCCACTGAGAATCACTAAGCTGTATAATCCTGGTCGTCACAAATATTTCAGTGTTTTTTTGTGAATATATCAAAATTTCTAATATGGTGTTTAGGGTACAACTTATTAGCTTACCTTTAAAAAAATTATTTACAAAGCTTAGGAAATGATGACTGAGCAATGAGACTGGCTGCTCATATCCAGCTCGTAATTTGCCACGTTCATTTCCCAACCATTCTTAATGCGAACTGTTACCAGCACACAATGGAAAATCCATGAACACTGGTAAGCGCTCTTTTACCCCAATTTGTACAGGAAAACTGTAAAATGACACAATATATTGCATCCTGACAGATTTGAAAGTTAACAATTTGTAACATAATGTAATATTTAAAACTTTCATTAAATGGTATGCCCTATATTATATAGTATTTCATGTTAAAATTTACTTGATAATGTTACTTTAATTAAATCTATATTATACCAAATGGATTGCCTTTTTAAAGGAACGCAATGTGGGTAGACTAATGCTGAAATTTAATGCTTCTTTTTTGTGTCTTTATAATAATTTTTAATACTGTAAGTTGTCTGCTTCAGAAGTGTGGACAGCAAGCACATGTATATTTCTATAGTAAGTGTGTTATACTGCAATTTGTTATTCCTTTCCTTGCTTGCAGCTTTCTAATCATCTGAAGAGGCTACAGAGCACTTTGGTGCTAGCTGAGCACAACAATGAAAAGTTGATACCAATAACACAGAATGCCATAAGTGCAGCAAAAAAGATTGGTGGAGATATTTCAGTTCTTGTAGCTGGAACAAAATGTGCCCCGGTTAGTATATGAAATAGATTTTTATGCAAATGAATAACATAACTTGGTTACATAGGTGTATACTTTGTTTGTGTTGCTCATGTTGTGTAAGTTTTGCAGAGTCAATAATTTGTCAACAGACTGTGACATCTACTTTTATTTAGAAGCAGTTTCCGCCTGTTTAGCTGGGTGGTAACATGCTCGCCTGCCACGAAAGTGTGCCCGGATTAGATTCCTGGCCGGGTTGGAGATTTTCTCCGCTCGGGGACTGCGTGTTGTGTTGTCCTCATCATCCTTTCACCCTCATCACTGGTGCCAAGTTGCCCACTGTGGCGTCGTCTGAAATAAGACTGGCAGTTGGCAGTCAAACTCCCCGAATGGGGCCTCCCAGCCAACAATGCCATACACTCGTTTCATTTCATTTAGAAGCAGTTAAAGTTGTAACTTGGATAAATTTAATTTTGAATAAAAGTACATAAGTAATCACTGCCACTATCATAAGTTACATCAGAATAAATTTCGGTAATTTAGCTACTTCCTTTTTATCACATTAACTTACAGGAACTTGAAAAAGTTTAGTGCTAAAACTGAGCAAACTGAACATTTTGGTACCATGATCCTGTAAATGTCATTTTTGGCTCATGTGTTCTAAAGTTCCCCAAATTAAAGAATACGTATCACCCTCATGTCACAAATGTTTGTGAAAAATTGTTATATGAAAATACTGGAACATACGAAAAAAGTTTAAAATATCTTTTCCCAAATTTTGGATCAAAGCTGTTGTTGATGCATAATTTTGAAATTATGCACATTTTCACAGATTAGTGTTGCTGGAAAGGTGTGTTAATAGTTTGTAACCTTGTAACTTTTTTACATACAAGTACATTTGAGTCAACTTTGTGTCAGTGGAAAGATAAAAGAAGCAGTTATGATATAAAATTATTAAAATGCTGGAATTGTGCATACAGATCTGTAATGAGACATTTCTAAAGATTTTTTGTAAATTTCAGGATTTTTTTGTCACCAAAATCACAGGTTTCACCATCTTAATTTTGTTTCGCGTAATACTAGCCATCATACTTATCAACATAAAAAAATCACAATTGTGTTTGTGCCGGTTAGTGTTTTTAAACAGAAAGAACATAAATGAAACTATATTTGCTCCATTTTTACTCTTAGCTAATGTCAACAAATGATCTTCAATTCATATTAAATAGATCTATAACATTTTAAAAAGTGTTCACCCTCTTCAACAAGATATCAATGGAAAATACTGTCTGATCCTAAAGTGTATCTGTGACTTGAGCTTGCACTAAGAGAGTGCAAAACTATTAAAATAGGATCATAGGGGAGTCACCAAACTTTGGCATGAAGTGGCCATGAGTAAACTGTGCTCATTAATTTTACCTTTGCTTTTCTTCTTCACTGATCTCCAAAATTTTTGCATGCCACCATTGATTATCATATGTGGCTGCAACAAACATTTCTTTCTTGATAATGGCAGAAAGAGGCCTTGCTTGATGGACGTGTATGAACTGATGATGATGATGATGATGATGATGATGATGATACACACATTATCTGCAACCTGCTGTCATTCAGTGGTTTGAAGAAGTGATTACATCTGATCCCAGTAATGGTAGAACCAGTTTCATATTATTTTTGTAATATATTTGTGAATTTTATCTCCTCTGTTACAATGTAAAATTTTGTATTTCCCGTGATGAATATAAACAGATCTTTGGACATGAAATGAAATCATCATGTGGATTCTGTAAACTTGTTCTTGTGACTAAATGTTTGAGTCCCACCATCTCTTATGTGCATTTTTGCTATGACTAGAGGCAAAATTCCATTATGCTGTTATCCCATAATGTTGCTTATGATGGCACAAATTTGCAAGGTTGTTGAAGTTTTTATATTGTGCCTAACTGCCATCACTTAAGTAAACGACATGTTTGATGTGTGTTACTTGCTCCAGTATTCAGGTGAGTGCAGTTGCATGGGAATCTATGCAAGACAATGATGTTGACTTAACATAGCCCTGTGTTTTGTAGTACTTGACAGAAGGATAAAGTACTGCATTGCAGTGTCTGAGACACTGCTTTAACAATCAACAGCCACATTAAACTGAGAATGAACTCAAAAACTTGTATTATGGTTCTGTGTCAGCTGTAGAATATTTCAGAGCAAATGAAAATTTGTGCTGGTACAGATTTTTATTTGCGTGTTCTACAGCTGATGTAAAATTCCATGCTTGATTTTAATTCACAATTTGGAGATTTCAGTATTTAATGACATTGTGTGAAGTCTCTCATATTTAATTTTTTCATCTTAAGACGAGGTACTAAAGTTAGATTATTTTCATTGCATTCCATGAAGGTTGATCAGTTTTGGTCAATTGCTTGAATAACATTTTCAGAATTTTGTAAGGATTCTAGCTCCATTATACTGTTTTGCCAGTCCCTGAAGACACACGTAAACAATTTTTTTACTTGCAGAAATTCAGTGTACGTCATCATAATAGTAAAAAGTCTGAACAAGTGTTTCCACATCATTACCTATTCTGTTTCCCACTTTCTAGTTTCCTTTTTGACCAAATACCACATTACTTTTGTTATACCCTAGACTTCTTTATCATGTACTCTGTAGTGTTACAAAAATCTTTAGACTTTTCTTTTCTCCATCAAGTTAGTGTTAATCATTTAGCACTGCCATGTTGTTCACACATTTTCCACTGGAACAGGTAGCACTTCGGAAGCTGTTTGCTGGAATTTTAATGCTAAGATAAAAGACATGGATTGAGTGCATTTTGAGTGCCTGTCTTGCGTTCTTTAGTTAATTTTTAATGGTGAAGAAATTCCAAGTAATTCACAACTTTCATAAGTTTCTCAAAGACTGTAGACCAGTCTGCTGTATATTCTGGATCATCAACTTCACATTCATCCATCCTTGGCAAGCTGTATGTGTAAGAGATAGGATGGGATTATGACAATGCTGCCCAAAGCTTTGTACCCGAGATAACTCAGTCATTTGTATTTGCTTGCCATGGGTAAAGAATTTAATTTTAAACATTTCTTAACATCTTCTTTACATTGCTTATTAAAAGGATCGCAGAAAATCATTTGTATGTCATCACAAATATTCCAAATTAGAGCCTTTGATGAGAACAACACACACATTGTCAGTAGGCTATTCTAACATTGTCAATATTCTAACAGGAAATTCTCAACTTTAATTCTCAACTTCAGTGATTCAGTATAAGCTTCATTCATACTTGACATGTCTATTAAACCAAATCGTTTTGCTGCTGCTGCTACTTTTCTTCTGGATGAGGGGGACTATAGAACATTTGGTTTCCATAATTATTTCTAAATTGAGTGTGTGTATTGTGCAGAAAAGGGATGAAAGAGTTAATGACAATTTTATGTTATCTGTATTACTAATGTTTAGGAACAAATAAGATTTATATTTGACATAGCAGAAATCTCCCTGTAACATGCTCAGAGTAAGAACAATCATAAAGCTGTTGCCAGTTCACAGCAGTCACACTTCTGTTTCCAGCTAATACTGTTTACTTCTGACTAACTTACTAGTCAGAAGAGGCACTGAAAGAGCCTGGGAGCCCGGCAAGAATGCCGAAAGCACAAAATCAAGACAGTCCTCCAGTGACACTCTGCGCATGGCGTGTGGTGTTTGGGTGTGCTGCTAGCTCGAAATGAAAAGAACTGGGTTCTGATTTGTGTTGAAAAGTGTTGTAATAGGCATTATGTGAATTAATCCCTTAATCCCCAAGAACATGAAAAAATTTTAAATTTTCACAAAATTGACTTTCATTTTCACAGCAAGCAATGAATACAAGAATAAATTGGCAAAAAGTAAATAATCAATTGTTTAAAGTTGTTTCACTTTGTAACCACTTGGGGATAAAATTTTCTACCAACCATCAGTTCATGAGATATATCTGAAAGCAGTTTTGCGTTTTTTGTAGACACAACCTGACATCCTGAAACTTCTATGAACTCCTATGCCTGAAACAAATTATACCCATGAATAACAGACAGGGGCCAAAAAGGAACAAATATATATCAAAAGTACAAACTGTTTCAAAACCACTCATAACAGCAACAGCACCAACTCAAATTTACACTACAATAATGTTGGATACTCCCCCCATGAACCATGGACCTTGCTGTTGGTGGGGAGGCTTGCGTGCCTCAATGATACAGATAGCCGTACCGTTAGTGCAACCACAACGGAGGGGTATCTGTTGAGAGGCCAGACAAACGTGGTTCCTGAAGAGGGGCAGCAGCCTTTTCAGTAGTTGCAGGGGCATCAGTCTGGATGAGTGACTGATCTGGCCTTGTAACACTAACCAAAACGGCCTTGCTGTTGTGGTGCTGCAAACGGCTGAAAGCAAGGGGAAACTACAGCCGTAATTTTTTCCCAAGGGCGTGCAGTGTTACTGTATGGTTAAATGATGATGGCGTCCTCTTGGGTAAAATATTCCGGAGGTAAAATAGTCCCCCATTTGGATCTCCGGGCGGGGACTACTCAGGAGGATGTCGTTATCAGGAGAAAGAAAACTGGCATTCTATGGATCGGAGCATGGAATGTCAGATCCCTTAACTGGGCAGGTAGGTTAGAAAATTTAAAAAGGGAAATGGATAGGTTAAAGTTAGATATAGTGGGAATTAGTGAAGTTCGGTGGCAGGAGGAACAAGACTTCTGGTCAGGTGAATACAAGGTTATAAATACAAAGTCAAATAGGGGTAATGCAGGAGTAGGTTTAATAATGAATAGAAAATAGGAGTGCGGGTAAGCTACTACAAACAGCATAGTGAATGTATTATAGTGGCCAAGATAGACACGAAGCCCAGGCCTACTACAGTAGTACAAGTTTATATGCCAACTTGCTCTGCAGATGACGAAGAAATTGAAGAAATGTATGATGAGATAAAAGAAATTATTCAGGTAGTGAAGGGAGACGAAAATTTAATAGTCATGGGTGACGGGAATTCGACAGTAGGAAAAGGGAGAGAAGGAAGCATAGTAGGTGAATATGGACTGGGGCTAAGAAATGAAAGAGGAAGCCGTCTGGTAGAATTTTGCACAGAGCATAACTTAATCATAGCTAACACTTGGTTCAAGAATCATAAAAGAAGGTTGCATACATGGAGGAATCCTGTAGATACTAAAAGGTATCAGATAGATTATATAATGGTAAGACAGAGATTTAGGAACCAGGTTTTAAATTGTAGGACATTTCCAGGGGCAGATGTGGACTCTGACCACAGTCTATTGGTTATGAACTGTAGATTAAAACTGAAGAAATTGCAAAAAGGTGGGAATTTAAGGAGATGGGATCTGGATAAACTGACTAAACCAGAGGTTGTACAGGGTTTCAGGGAGAGCATAAGGGAACAATTGACAGGAATGAGGGAAAGAAATACAGTAGAAGACGAATGGGTAGCTCTGAGGGATGAAGTAGTGAAGGCAGCAGAGGATCAAGTAGGAGAAAAGAGAGCCACTTGTACGAATATCAAGAGCTCAGATGGAAACCCAGTTCTAAGCAAAGAGGGGAAAGCAGAAAGGTGGAAGGAGTATATAGAGGGTCTATACAAGGGCGATGTCATTGAGGACAATATTATGGAAATGGAAGAGGATGTAGATGAAGATTAAATGGGAGATACGATACTGCGTGAAGAGTTTGACAGAGCACTGAAAGACCTGAGTCAAAACAAGGCCCCGGGAGTAGACAACATTCCATTAGAACTACTGACGGCCTTGGGAGAGCCAGTCCTGACAAAACTCTACCATCTGGTGAGCAAGATGTACGAGACAGGCGAAATACCCTCAGACTTCAAGAAGAATATAATAATTCCAATCCCAAAGAAAGCAGGTGTTGACAGATGTGAAAATTACCAAACTATCAGTTTAATAAGCCACAGCTGCAAAATACTAACGCGAATTATTTACAGATGAATGGAAAAACTGGTAGAAGCCGACCTGGGGGAAGATCAGTTTGGATTCTGTAGAAATGTTGGAACACGTGAGGCAATACTGACCTTACAACTTATCTTAGAGGAAAGATTAAGGAAAGGCAAAACTACGTTTCTAGCATTTGTAGACTTGGAGAAAGCTTTTGACAATGGTGATTGGAATACTCTCTTTCAAATTCTGAAGGTGGCAGGGGTAAAATACAGGGAACGGAAGGCTATTTACAATTTGTACAGAAACCAAATGGCAGTTGTAAGAGTCGAGGGGCATGAAAGGGAAGCAGTGGTTGGGAAGGGAGTGAGACAGGGTTGTAGCCCCTCCCCAATGTTATTCAATCTGTATATTGAGCAAGCAGTGAAGGAAACAAAAGAAAAATTGGGAGTAGGTATTAAAATCCATGGAGAAGAAATAAATACTTTGAGGTTCACCGATGACATTGTAATTCTGTCAGAGACAGCAAAGGACTTGGAAGAGCAGTTGAACGGAATGGACAGTGTCTTGAAAGGAGGATATAAGATGAACATCAACAAAAGCAAAACGAGGATAATGGAATGTAGTCGAACTAAGTCGGGTGATGCTGAGGGAATTAGATTAGGAAATGAGACACTTAAAGTAGTGAAGGAGTTTTGCTATTTGGGGAGCAAAATAACTGATGATGGTCGAAGTAGAGAGGATATAAAATGTAGACTGGCAATGGCAAGGAAAGCGTTTCTGAAGAAGAGAAATTTGTTAACATCGAGTATAGATTTGAGTGTGAGGAAGTCGTTTCTGAAAGTATTTGTATGGAGTGTAGCCATGTATGGAAGTGAAACATGGACAATAAATAGTTTGGACAAGAAGAGAATAGAAGCTTTCGAAATGTGGTGCTACAGAAGAATGTTGAAGATTAGGTGGGTAGATCACGTAACTAATGAGGAGGTATTGAATAGGATTGGGGAGAAGAGAAGTTTGTGGCCCAACTTGACTAGAAGAAGGGATCGGTTGGTAGGAGATGTCCTGAGGCATCAAGGGATCACAAATTTAGCATTGGAGGGCAGCATGGGGGGTAAAAATCGTAGAGTGAGACAAAGAGATGAATATACTAAGCAGATTCAGAAGGATGTAGGTTGCAGTAGGTATTGGGAGATGAAAGAGCTTGCACAGGATAGATTAGCATGGAGAGCTGCATCAAACCAGTCTCAGGACTGAAGACATCAACAACAACAACAACAACAACAACAATATTGGGTATGCTTTCGCTGTCAACGATCTAGTCAGTATGGTCACTAAACATCACACACATCAAAATCTCTTACCAACACACAACACAAGCTCCTTGCTGATTGTTGCTTTGAATGCTGTGACTGACTGCTACAATGCACTACATTCATAGAGTACCTCAGTTGTTGTCTATCTTGCCACCACATCAGTGGTTTCATATAAAAAGCACTGGTACCTGAAAAGGGTGGTTTCAGACAGAAACCACTGGTACACGGAGGGTTGAAAACTAAGATGATGCAACTTGTGATTTTGGTGGAAAAGTTCTTGAAATTTGCCAAATAAATAAATAAAATAAAATAGCTTTCATTACAGTTTTGTAACTATTTACATGCATATTTCCATCATTTTAATAATTTTATATTATAGTTGATTCTTTTATCATTCTTTCCAATGACACCAAGATGAACAAAACTGATTAACAAATAGGAAAGTTGTAGTGACTATTGTGGCTCTAGAAGCCAGTTTGTGCAAGTGACCCACATTTAAAAATGGCCCCTAAATCTAGTTTTGATCAAAATAACATGGAAAATTATTTTAACCTTTTTTTCTTACACATACATATTCATATGAACATCTGCATTGTGAGGGTAATGGTCACTAGGTGATTCCATGTGAAATAGGAATTTTGTTAACTGTACTAAGGACGTGCATCTTTTTTTTCTGTCTTCGTGCTTGTGGTTTACAGTTTTTACTGCCTTTGTAATCTTAATTCCTTTACTACAGGCATTCCACTTAACACTTCAGTTATCAGATAACCTCTTTGGTATTGACAGTGAATTAAATATAATTGAAGGGATGTGATTCTAATATAAACTGCCCGGCAGATTAAAACTGCATTGGTCCAAGACTCACTCAGAACTTTCGGCTTTTGTCGATGAATGTGTCTTAGCTATCCACTGATGATTCATGACTCACACTCACAGCCTTAACTTCTGTGAAGTTTGGAAAGTGGGAGGTTCTGGTTGAAATAAAGTTGTGAAGGAGTTGTGCCTGGATATCCCAGATGGTAGAGCATTAGCCCACGAAAGGCAAAGATTCAGGTTGGGGTCCCAGTCTCAGTCCAGTACACAGTTTTAATCTATCAGGAAGATTTAAATCTGTTTACACTCCATGGCAAACTGAAAATTCATTCTGGATTCCATTGTAGTCAGTCATGCAGTCCACATATTATTCTTTTCTATAAGTAAGTAAAGTGGCCATCAACCTGAATGTCAGTTTGAACACCACAGTGCTTTTCTAGGCATTGTGCTATTGGGAGACAATATACCACTGCCTTCCTAAGATGTCTGAACCGTCATATCCAGCCCCTTTATAAGTAGATCTACAGTTTAATGTGGATTTCGAAACCCAGCACAACTAGGCATTCTTCTCATACAAATGGTTCCCAGTGGGGGAAAGAGTTGATAAATGACAGATAAAAGTACTTATGTCGACTGCGAGTTGAACCTGTGACCTCTGGATCTGTATTCAGACATTGTACCACTGAGCCACTGTCTTTTCTAGAGTGAAATGAAAAGTTGTGAATGTGTATTATTTCAAGGGTAGTTGTCACAAGACATGTACTAATCATGATACCTCCAGAAAGATGTGATACTGATTTAACTGTTGACAAATATTGAAAAAAGAGGATGAATTACAAATTTGTTTTGATAGTATGAAACTATTGTAGTTCTTGTCACTTAACTTTCACTGCTATTTTTGACACTAAGCTTACAGTGCAATATGAAATTGATATGAAGGCTAACACAAGACTTAAAAAATAAAGTTTAATGTGACGTTTTCTTAGATTAATGTTAAAGAAATGTGTTGTTGGTTTTTCAGTCTGGGTTGCAGCTTTCCACACTAGTCTATACCGTAATACTCTCTTCACCTCTGCATAATTACTGCAGCTCACATCCATTTGAATGTGCTCACTGTATTCAAGCCTTGATTTCCCTCTACAATTTTTACATTCCTCCCTTCCATTCCCACACTTCCCTCCATAGCAAAATGACTCTTTCCTGATGTCTTCATGTATGTCCTGTCACCCGATCCCTTCTTTTAGCCAGATTGTGCCATAATATCAACCACTGCTTCCCGTTTATGTCCTTAGACACACATCTGTTTACTGGTTTCTGTAAAAGTTGTAGTTAACCCTTTGGTCCCTGTATTTTATCTATGCCACCTTCAAGATTTCAAAGAGTGTACCAGTTGTAAAAGTTGTAGTTAACCCTTTGGTCCCTGTATTTTATCTATGCCACCTTCAAGATTTCAAAGAGTGTACCAGTGTACAGTACATTAATTCTTCACAGGTTGCTGCACAGCTTTCAAAAGCATCAGGGGTGTCGAAGATTCTCCTTGCAGAAAATGATGCTTTTCTGGGATTCACCCCAGAAACTCTGACTCCACTTGTGTTGGCAACACAGAAGCAGTTCAACTTTTCACATATTGTAGCTGGTGCTAGTGCTTTTGGCAAGTCTGTCCTTCCTCGCATTGCAGCAAAGCTTAATGTGTCGCCTATTACAGATATCATTGATGTGAAGGCACCTGACACTTTCGTAAGGACAATATATGCAGGTAAGATCACATACGATTTTGTATCTGTGTGTTAAGTTGTGGTTTTGTAACTTCTGTTCAATTTAAGCTATGGTACAGTGAAAAAGGTTACTTGTTATATTGCTGAAGTAACTGCGCAATACACTGGTAGACGAACTTAGATTTGTGAGCAAGGGTGTTTGTGCTACCTTCTACCTGAGATGACTGTCTGCTGCGTCTCAGAATTACTTGATGTGACTGGAGAAAATTTGGTTTTTTGGTATCCAACAAGCAGATCATTCAAAATTAATGTTTTGTCATTGTGTGGCAGAACTCGAACAGCTGAAACAATTAAGTCAAAAAGCTGGCTTGGAGTATCCCAGTTATATTTCTCATAGTGTGTGAGACTCAATCCTGAAAACATAATATAAAAAGGTTGAGTGAATAGGTGGTGAGCTCATGAGATTGGAGCGCGCACGTATGTTGGGTATTGCAGTAAGGATTCTACTTTGCAAATGTATAGAAAACAACATAAGCTATTTTAAATCACTATCTGACAGGCTATAAGCTAAGCTGGCCGGTGTGGCCGAGCGGTTCTAGGCACTTCAGTCTGGAACCGCGCGACCGCTACGGTCGCAGGTTCGAATCCTGCCTCAGGCATGGATGTGTGTGATGTCCTTAGGTTAGTTAGGTTTAATTAGTTCTAAGTTCTAGGCAACTGATGACCTCAGAAGTTAAGTCGCATAGTGCACAGAGCCATTTGAACCATTTGATTTTAGCTGTAAACTAAAAGTATTTCAAAGCAGATTCTACCACAATTTGAACGAAGTTGAATCCAGCACAATTAAAAGAAATACCCCCCACAAAATTTTCAAGCCAGGAGTGTGCTTTGGAAATGTCGTGTGTATTTCTTTGAGAATGAATCGAGTGTTATTCTGATGATTTGAATGAACCTTGACATACTTGACCATTTTTTAAAACATGTCTCTAATTATCACTGTAATTTTTTGTTTTAAGGAAATGCTATCCTCACATTGAAGTCAAAGGATCCTGTTAAAGTCGTCACAATTAGGGGGACGAATTTTGAACCAGCACCTCTTGAGGGTGGCAGTGCTTCTACTGAACAAGCTGCTGCAGGAGACTACAAAACTGACCTAGTACAGTTCGTTGGACAAGAATTAAGCAAGAGTGACAGGCCAGAACTCACTAGTGCCAAGGTGGTTGTAAGTGGCGGTAAGTGCATATGTATATTTTTGCATCTAATGCTGTAACTTATTCTGTTAGGTTTCACTCTAGTTTTTAGTTATGTATGATGATCCCATTACCATATTATCTACATGGGCTGTGTAAGACATAAACAATACATTTCTTAGGCCGAGGTATGAAGTCTGGAGACAACTTCAAGCTTCTGTATGATCTTGCTGACAAGCTCAATGCAGCAGTAGGTGCATCTCGAGCTGCTGTTGATGCAGGATTTGTTCCAAATGATCTACAAGTTGGTCAAACAGGAAAAATTGTAGCACCAGTGAGTATATTAATTGACTTATTGAATTTGAAAATCGCAATCTTGATCCCTTTTTCCTAACAGAAAACATTAACTAAAATGTGTCAGAATTAAATGTTTGTTTATACTGGCAAACCATTAAAACATTGATCCCTCTCTGCAATTTAGAACAGCTGCACCTCATAGTGGCATGTATTATTTATGCCAGAACTTGACAAGACTATTTCAATTTACAGAACAAGGGATTTGTGATTTGTCACTCTTCTTCAAGTTTGAGTATATATTCCTGACTCATAGGGTCTACCATTAGGTTAAAGCTGTGGATAAAATAAAATAAAAATATTTTTAAAAAAACTAATTTGACTGCAATTAAAGTTAATTCAGTTGTCACAGAGTATCACCAATAGCCACCCATGCTTAGCAGTTTACACAGGGAGTTACAAAGAATGACAGCGGTCTACCACTGCTCATTGCTTTGTGTAAAGCACAAAATGGTCTTTTTTATAACTAAATTATTAAGTTGTACAAATAAGCAATCCACCCTGTAAGTCTCCCCATGTAGTCTTGTAATCAATCAGTTATATTTTTCATTTGCTTGATAAATTTGTTTGTGTTCAAACTAAATGTAATTTTTAATTCCAGGAGCTGTACATAGCAGTGGGTATATCGGGTGCCATCCAGCATTTAGCAGGTATGAAGGATTCAAAAACAATCGTCGCTATAAATAAGGATCCGGAAGCTCCAATATTCCAAGTGGCTGATTACGGATTAGTTGCTGACCTCTTTAAAGTTGTACCTGAACTTACTTCTAAACTTTGAGTTTGTATTTTTTATATTTAAGTAAGTTTATTTTTATAATCTGAAGCCAAATCACAATATTTCACATTTTTATACGTCGTCATTATGTTATTTCATAAACAATGCCTCTTAAGACATTGTGGTCCTAAGTATTTTTTTTGTTATGAGGAAATGAATGTACCACAAAATTTAATAAATATCTGCCATGCATTGCTGGTTCTGTTATCGGTGTTTCATTTTATCTAATTTATATGTCTATAATTACCAAAATATGGCCATAGGCTGATATATTTAGCAATATTTACAAATAAGCTTCTGCATTTTGTGATGTATTTTATGGTATTTAGTACAGCTTGTTCACCTTGCTTTCAAGTTCAGTGTATGCTAATTTGTGATGGGTGTGGGATAAAGTTTTGAATAATAATTCTATAATGCTTTTACTTGCTGAACTTAAATTTAGTCTGCAGAATGAACTGATTTATCATGGAGGTGACCTCACACACTCACAGTTCATTAGCATGCAGGAACCCACGTCATCTGTAATCATATTTCTGAAAAGGCTGTAGTTGGCAGTAATGATTTCCAGTTAAGTTTTCAAGTGAATTTCTTTGACTACGCATCTAATAACTGTGTTCAAAAAGTAATTGCCAAAAATAGTTACTTTACATAACTTTATATTTTATCAAAGCCTTACAGAACTTGGAAATACTTACCCATTTAAGACAAAATAGGAAAATTCTTATACGATTGGCCAAATTTTCTTAGTGTGAGTAATGGGTGTGCCTCTGGACGTTCAGTCAAGCTGTTGTATCCATTTTATGCACAATATTTTGTTGTCTGGTGCCGAAGTATCTTGTTTGGGTGCCTAGAACATGACTGAATCAGTTGTTGAAATGTTGTGCATAAAATGGAAATAACTGGACAGCACACCATAAAGGAAAATTCTAGTACAGATTCTCTGCGGAGAAAGCAAGACAAGGTCTAACAAACAGGATACTAGTAGAACTAAAAGAAATTATCCTATTGATATATTCTGTGACCTGCCAAAGCATTTGTAAAACACAAAATTGTACATAGCAAAATAGTGTTATAGCATTAATGATGTCCATCTTGCGTGGATGTAATCTTGCCTCCATAATAGAAAGCAGAGGGTCCCATTAATAGATTGTCTGTCAGATGGGGGAACATAACAGGCTAATTACCAAAAGGCCGACTTGTGTTTCTAAACTACATAAATGATCTTCCAATGACTTCGAAAGGTGCTTGAAAAACTGTAATGTTTGCTGATGTCACAAGCATTATAATCAAAGGTCAGTCCTCATCCTTCGCAGACACAGCTCAGATTATAGCTAAGCACACCTAAAATTGTTTAAATGAAGTCATTTTCTGTTTTTGCTGTGGTATTGCAGTTGCGACTTATGTGTGATTGTCAAGCATTACAAGAAGTTAATGGACACTTGTAAGTGGCTGACCGCTAACAGTTTTAAGTTTTTAATCATACAGAGGCTCACATTATGCAATTTTCAGATAAGTAATAGTGACCAGTTAGCACCAGAAGATGTTGGTTACATGAACAGTAAAATTTCTAAAATCTCACGCATTATTCCATCATCAGTTGCAACAGTTTTCGATGCAACTGAACGAGGGTTATGTAGACTTATATGTTAAGTCAACGGGCAAGCTGGCAACTATTTTTAGATGTAAAACTTGCTGTTATTGAATTTATGAAGGAAAAAGGAATGAAGATATGAAAATTAGAACATCTGGAATGGATTGCAGTCCTTGCGTTTTAACTGGACCTGACTGCACACAACCCACATTTAGCAAGGTGAGAAACAAATTGTTTCTGATTTGATGTGGATGCATTTAAAGTGAAGCTTGAATTGTAGAAGGGACACATTCTGACAAACACAATCCATTTCCCTTAGTGCACTGGTACTGAAGAAAACGCAAGGTTTCAATAATTAATTGTAGGTTTGAAAGAATTAAAAGGGTAGTTCCGTAAAGGTTTTGAGAATGCTGTGAGTCTTATATCTGTTTTCAACACCATTTGCCATTTCAGTTGAAAGTGTCTCTCTGCATTTGTAGATGTAACTGATTGATCTGCTAGGGAATTCTCATTTTAATGACAAATCCTTTCACGTTAAAATTTTCCAGCATGTCTACATTACTTTCCTGGGGTAGAGCTTCCCCGTCCCCATAATGAAGTTGCAAAAGTGCTACAATATTTTGATTGACATATTTGTGTGAAAGATATTTTCTGGATTATGAAACTAAACAAGTCATGATTACGTGGCAATCTGACTGCAAAAATCTGTGCAATTGTTTGTGTCTGTCAGATGCCAACAGTGTGTACCAGATAAAGATTATGCTTTCAGTACACCAAAAATAATTAAATACTGAAAATTTGTTTTATTTGTGATCCGTGTTGTTGAGAAATGTCAAATACAAATACAATATGCAGTGCATTCGCAGTTTTCTCCTCTTCCCCTTCCATGCAGTCAGTCGGCGTGGCAGCGAAGGGGACATGTGCAGCACAGCTGAGCACTCTGGCACTTGTGCTGGGACACAGCTTGTGAGCTGAAATCTTGGCTGCCGTTGACCTATTGTCAGGGACTGAAAAGTTCTGTTACCTTAATGGCAAGTAGCAGTGTTATAAAGCTGAATGACTAGCATTAATGTGCTATTAGTACAATACAGTTCTACACATATAGGTAAATATTTTCTTTGAAAAATTCCTCTGTAATAAATAAAAACGAAGCTATTAGTAGCAAATAAACAGCAGCCAAGTAGTAAAGCTGAAGAGGCAATAGCTCTTTCAAAGTACCAGTAGCAGCTGTCCTCCCAATTTACTCCATTATGTTTAGCTACTGTGAATATGAATAGCATTAAGCAGTATAGTGATTGTTGGCTGTTACAGTATACATATTAAGTTTCTATACTTACCTAGTCTTTTGTTAGTTTATAACCTGACTCATTCTACATCCCTGAATATTCTCGGTGGGGTCTAGTCAACACAATGTGTGAATGAATGGAAGATATGAGGATATTGATTTTAACAACCAGGAAACAATGTTATTTAGATTTTTAGACAGTAGAAATGAATCGCAGAATCTCCTCACAACCTTTTTATTTGCTAAAGACAGGCTTATATCTTGAGAAAAACAGACTGCTTTAGTCAGAAAATGTTACTTTTTTTTGTGGATGAGACTCATAGTATGAGTCTGATTTTGAAATGAGTGTTACTTTTAGGCATGGAAACAAGGGTACCTTGGACATACCAGATGTCAGAAAGAAGAACAAACCATTGGAAAGAGTAACAGGGGACATCTCACAGACTCAACAGTCCTCCATCAAAACATGCAATTAGTAAAAAATGAAATACTGGTATTAGAAGTTGAGCTCCAATCTTTGAACTGCACAGTTGTTTGTATTACTGAGCACTGGCGTAGAGACACAGAAATCCTACATGTAGTATTATCACTGTATGAAAGGTCAAACTCTTATTGCAGAACTGCTTCAAGGGGGGCGAAGGATCATGCACATACATCAGAAAAGTAACACAGTTCAGATCAAGACATGGCCTCAGTACAGTAAGTGAAGACAAACACTTTGAAATATCAGCTATTTAATTAACAGGGCTTGATATCACCAAGAAATTAATCATTTTGGGTATGTATAGATCTCCCAGTGGCAGTGTGGACACTTTTTTCAATAAATTAAGGGAAGTTCTAGACGAAGTCTAAAATACAATGGTCAACATAATTTTGTGTGGGGACATTAACATCAACACTAATATCATAAGTGAATCCAGCAGCACCTTCATAAATATCCTTCAGAATTTTGGCACGTCCCTATTGGTCAATAGTGCAATAAAGGTTCCTACAATGACTGCGTTATTAATTGACCATGTGGCCAGTTATGGACGGAAAAATGTGATGTAGCCGTAAAAGATCTCGGACTATCAGACCATCTCTGTCCACTAACAACAGTAAAATCAGACATCAAATCATTCCCTAAACCATAAGCCTACAATCATCATCTGTCAGAAATAAAAATAAAAGATTTTTCAAAAGAAATAGAAAGACAAAACTCGGATGAAGGGTATAAGGAAACCAATGTAAATATGAAATTCTCTTAACTCTTCACATTGTTTAAATTGAACTTTGAAAAGGCATTTCCAAAAGTATGCATGTCTGTATCAACATCTCACAAAAACAGATGGATAACAACAGCACCTGAAGATGGCGGGCAGTTGTCTCGCTGAAATATATATTGCAGTTTTCACAATATTATCCGGTGTAATTCCCAGGAACCTATCAAGCAGATGCAGTGCCGGGAAAACCTCAAAAAGCACATCGGGTATTAAGAAGTCCTCCCAAACACTTAAACACCTCAGTTCCATGAAAGATTCACAATGATCCAGAATTCTTAAATTTCTGCCATAGATACAAAAAGATCTATAGGAAGATGCTGATTTCTGCAAAAAAGTCATTTAATGACAAAATAATATATACTGCAGAGAATAAAAGCAAAGCAGCCTGGGATGTTATAAAAAAGGAAACGGGTAGAGCAAACAAATGCAGAATAACATACTGCTAAGGAAGGGGATAAGGTAATAAATGATCCACAACACTTAACTATTTAAGTGAGCATTTTTCAAGTATTTTAGAGAAGTTACAGCAAATATTCTCCAAAACAAATATACCACCTGTAAATAATGTTGCACTAAATACAATGATGTTACTTCCAACCACAGAGAATGAAGTCAATAAAACTGTTCAAAAACTAAAAAATAAAAAGTCAGTAGGCTTAGATGAAGTACCAATGTGTGTACTCAAACAATGCATAGGGATTATACAAGGCCCCTTAACAAGTATAATAAATGATAACAAGTATAATAAATGAATCCTTCACATCAGGGACATTTCCAGAGCAGTTAAAACAGGCAAGAGTTCTACTTTTGATTAAGAAAGGGAAGGCAGAAGACATAGAAAATTACCGGCCCATTTCCCTGCTGTCACCACTCTCAAAAATAATAGAAGCAATTATGAAAGACAGGTTAATGAATTATGTGAATAAATACATTCTTTCTAGCAAATCATAGTTTGGTTTCCGAAGTGGTGAAAATACGGAGTCAGCCATAGTAGAATTCACAAAAGTTGTACTTGATGCTCTTGATGAAGATGAGTGTGTCACAGGCACATTTCTGGATCTTTCTAAGGTCTTTGATACAGTCGACCACAAGATTCTATTAAATAAATTAGAAGCATTAGGAATAAGAAGGTTGACTGGTTTTGATCATACCTAGCAGATAGGGTACAAAGAGTAGAAATAACACATACTTCAAATAGATCTAAAAATTTCGTAAAACACTTATCAGAACCAAAATACAATAATATAGGGGTTCTGCGAGGTAGCACATTGGGACCAATACTATTCCTGATATACATCAATGACTTTCCCAGTAGTGTTACTCATGGTGAAAAAATTCTCTTTGCTGATGACAGCAATATTATAGTCACTGAGAAAACAAGAACTTGCAGAGAAAGCAAGAGAAGCTCAAGGAGGATTGGTCAGTAAGCAATAAAGTGACATTGAACATAAAGAAAACTAATGCCATGAATTTCAGTTTGAAGAAGAAAAATGAAAATGTTAAATTAAATGTAGATGGCACCTCTATAAACTGTGTAACAAATGCTAAATTTCTAGGAATGAATATTGATTCTCAGGTGAAGTGGTGCGAACACACAAAGGTATCTGCAACAGAATGTCATCAGCATGTTATGCCCTTAGAATCCTATCATCAGTGTATAACATGCAGTGTCTTTTAGTTACATATTACTCATATGTACACTCAGTTCTTAGCTATGGCATTCTTTTTTGGGGAACAAACACACAAAATATGAACACAATTTTCAAGCTCCAGAAAAGAGCCATAAGAATAATAACCAAAAATACTAGTTGAGCTCATTGTAAAGATCTGTTCAAAACACTGGGATTTTAAATGCTCCATGTGAATACATTTGCCAGTCAGTTGTACACATCAAAAACAACATTGGTAATTACTGCACAAAAAGCTCTGTCCATGACCATGCAACAAGAGCGGCAACAAAATTATTGTAATAATGAAATACAGGGAAGTAGAAAACATAGATACAGTCTATTACCTCTGTTCTCTCTCTCTCTCTCTCTCTCTCTCTCTCTCTCTCTCTCTCTCTCTCTGTGTGTGTGTGTGTGTGTGTGTGTGTGTGTGTGTGTGTGTGTGTGTGTGTGTCAACAACACGTAGTTTTTCAAGTTTTTCACACGTAGTTTTTCAAGTTTTTCATTATTTATTTATTCATTAATTTTTTAAAGCACCTAACTACTTGCTTCAGTCTGTCAGCTGTTGCAATCAGAATAACTGACTTTAAAAGAGAACTTCAAGGTTTCAAATAAAAATGTATATCTGCCATCACCTGTTGGTTGATATGAACACCTAACATGGGATTTTTGGATCTATGGAATCTTATCAACATTACTTTCAAAATTACTGAAGTTAAAAATACTTCTCTGCAGGGTCTGAATCAATGAAGACTCCATGAGGGTATGTAACTGTCAGTTTGAGAATGGATGACTACTTAGGAAGTAGGCAAATAACTTCTGGGCAAGTACTTCTGCCACCGCTCATACACACAGATATATCTGCGCGTAGACAGCATTGTTCCCTCCGAGAATATTTTGTGTGTTTTGGCACTGAATTGCAAATGTAAGGTGACATGCAGTCATCCACTATGAAGTAACTCTACATGAAACCTGCTCTGGCTTTCATCGAAGATGTTAAATGAATTACAGTATTTCCTTTAAGTAATTTCTTCCTATTTTATTGTGTATGTGAGAACTTTGTTCCTCGTCAGATACTCTGAAACCAGTCCAGTTGCAGTAGTTCTGTGCGGTAACTGAACTATTTTTTCTTTCAAAAACATAGTGTTGTTATGTACATGACTGGTGAGCAGTTACGTTACAGTTGTTAGATTTTCTCAGAAATATTGACAAAATGTAACTGTAGTCCAAAAGAGACTTTTTAATGATAAAGTACATTCCACAAATAAATGCTTGCCAAAAGTTAAATCCACTTCTACAGTGCAATTTAGCAGAGCTGTCTTCCCTGGTAAATATGCGAGTGTTTGCTACACATGTCCATTTGCTGAAGTTGATAACAACATCGATATCTAAATTTCTTTTGCAATTGCCTCTACGTGACAGTCACTGTCACAGTATTGTAGAGACTGGCTACCTTTCAGATAAGTGGCAATGCCAAGTACTGAAGAAGTGCGTAGATGCATAGCTAGAAATACTGCTCAACTGCACTGACAACAACGAATACTATAAACTGGGAATGGGAGGGCAGTTTAGATTGTTTTTTGATCTTAATTTAGGGCATTGTTCGCAGCCAGTATAATGTTTACCATATAACCACTGAGTGTATTTTGAAAAGGGAGCTAACTACATTTTTTGGTGATACTGAAAGTCTATTCCAATCAATGATGATAGTATGAAAAGGATAGATAGCTACTCACTAAGCAGAGGAGGCCTTATGTGGCAAACATGCACACTGGATGAAGACTGCCAGAGACACTCACAAAGGGGAGAGAGGGAGAGAGAGAGAGAGAGAGAGAGAGACTGTTGTTTCAGGGCACTCAACCTGCATCTGATATGAGCAGCCCTCTCAGCTAGGGTGGGTAGTGGTAGTACAGATGTAGTGTGAGTTGGGGATGGGAAGGAGGATAGCAAGAAAGGGGTGTGGAAAGCTTCTAGTGCTGCCTGTGGGAATGTGCAGGGACATGGTGGGAACTTTATAGGGGGCTGCTAGGTGCAGCATGGGGAGGGAGAGGAGAGAAGTAGAGAAGGGGGCAGAACTAAGCAGGTGCATTGCTGGGATGAAGGTGTGTATAGGTCTGGAGTGGGAAAAGGCAGGGAGTAGCAAACATTGAGACCAAGGGGTTATGGGAAGAAAGGGTTTGTTGCAGGGAGAAGCCCCACCTGTGCATTTCAGAAAAGCTGGGTGTGGTTGGGAAGAATCCAGATGGCACAGGGTGTGAAGCAGTCAGTGAAGTCAAGCACATTGTATTGCATGACATGCGCAGCAGCTGGGTGATCCAGTGGTCTTTATGTTACGGTTTACCAGTGGCCATTCATGTGGATAGACAGCTTGTTAGCAGTCACATCCACATAGAATGCCACACAGAAGTTGCAGCTAGTTTGGTAGATCACTTGGCTGCTTTCACAGGTGGCTCTGCCTTTGCTAGTACAGGAGATGCCTGTAGAACAACTCGAGTAGGTGGTAGTGAGAGGATGTACAGTCATGGACAAAACGAGCGAGACCCCTTGCCTTTTCATTATGCTGATCTGCACAGCTTTAACCCTTAACTACCCTAGTGAAATGCTTAGTGTATGTATTAGTGTATAATACTCTAGTGGGGTCTTGGAGTACCCCAATAAGAAAAAGGAAACTGTAATTTAAGGAAATTTTGAGTTGCACTTTTATCACTGAATATTATAAACATTTTTACATATTTGAGATATGATTACAAACAATTTTGGCACACTGAAAATCTGTGGTTGGGGCAAACGTGTTTTGAGCATTTTTCACACACTATTTTGGTTTTCTTGTCCACATTTCTTGCGCACATGTAGCATCTTGCTTTCCTCGTGGGTTCTGGCTCTTAAGATGTTGAGGTAAGAGGAGTACCACCAAGTTTAACAACAACATCTCTCAGTTCACGAGAAAGGGGTCGGACATCTCGACGGTGTATATGGGGCTTTACTAAATCCATTCCAAGCTTTTGTAGCAATTCTCTTCTTTTTCATCTCTTTTGTTTCATCAAGTTGTTTGGTGCACTGAAGCAAGACAGCAGCATTGACTCCTACTATGTTACTAAGTATTTTAATATGTTCTTCCCACTTTAACTGACTGTCAACATGCATACCAAGAAATTTTGTGTAGTCTACACATTCTATAGTTTCATCGCTTAACTTAAAGTTATTATAGTGTGGTTTTTTGCAGACATAGAAGTTAACAGCATTTGTTTTTTTAAAATTTAGTGTTAGTTTATTATTGGATGCCCACTCACGTACACTGTTTAGTGTTTGGTCAGCTGTTTCTTTCAGTGCATCTGGTGATTTGTTACTTATTATAACATTTGAATCATCTGCAAAGAATATTGTTTGTCCATGCTTGATGGTCTGTGGGAAGTCATTTATGTAAATGAGGAATAGTATTGGGCCAAGGACACTACCCTGTGGGACACCTATATTTACATAATTTGGTTCTGAAGTATACTTTACAATATAGTTTGAGCAACTTGAAATATGTGATCATAGGATGATGTCCTGTGGAAGTCCACTGCAGTACCATGGATATGTCTGTAGATGATGGCTCCAAAGTAGAAGTGATTGTGGATGTGGGTATAGTTGGTCATGATGACCAGGAAGGATGTTGTAGATATGGCATCAGCTGGACATTGGGAAGGGTAGTGTTCAGCAGCAGCAAAGCTGCAGACATTGAATGTGTTACAGTAAAGGAAGGTGGTATCGAAAGTGTTGGGCAGGGCATCAAGTGGCAAAGAAATGGGAACTATGGAGATTCAACAGAGGAAATGGTTAGGTCTTTTTTTTCAGTGTTCTGACTGTTTCGATAGAGCCTGCCACGAATTCCTCTCCTGTGCTAACCTCTTCATCTCAGAGGAGTACTTGCAACCTACATCCTCAATTATTTGCTGGATGTATTCCAATCCCTGTCTTCCTCTACAGCTCCCTATAGTACTGTTGTAACCGTGACAGGAATGGTCATGGGGTTGCCACTAACGAAAACGCGGCGGAACCGAACGGGAGCGGCCCGCGAACAAACAAGACATACGAACGGGAATGGAAGGACAAGCATGACGACAGACAACCGAGCAAGACAGAAAGATCAACAACAAAGTATTAAGCAACGGGGTCACAAGAGATAACCTCACGAAATCAAAACAACGTCCACTCATAAACAGGAAGTAAGCACACGCAACGTAAACATGATGTCTGTAAGCGAGATAGTAACCGACACAACGCGAATACCAGACTGCCTCGCTGAGGTTTTTTTTTTTTTTTTTTTTTTTTTTTTTGGCACATTTCATTCCCTCCCTTATGGGGAGGGCGGGCCTTTTTAGAGCTTGCTATTTGCTCTTTTTCGGCCGTTGGTGTCCAATACAATTTATGCTTTTGAGAGTTACATTTGCTTGCAACTGTGCCAAGCATTGTTATTCTGGTATAATATGGAATTTACATTATTGTTTATGAGCAGTACAGGGTTTATACTATTTTGATATTCAGGAGACATTTATGAAGTTCTTTTAGGAGACATATAGTTAAGTGTTTTTTAAAAAAAAGAGATAAATGAATAAATTAGGGTATGAGAAAAAAAAAATATATATATAAATATAAGTACAAGTTTAACAAAAAAAAGAAACGTAATGAGAGAGATATAGGTTTAACAAAAACATAATAAGTTTAACAAAAACATATAAGTTGAAGAAAAACAATAAATCATATAAATTGAGGAAAAACAATAAAACATATAAGTTGAAGAAAAACATATAAATTAGAGGTAGCATAGATTTATAAAAATAACATGTAAATTTGAGAAGTTTATATGACTATGAGAGTCATATAATTAAGGAGATGACATATATTTAAGAGGGAAGTGTATCTATTCAGATTTTCGTTTTATTGCTGTTGCTTGTTTGTGTATGTGATCGTTTTGTTGTGTGTGTGTGTGTGTGTGTGTGTGTAGGGCCGTTGCCTACATCCTGGCGTCGAGATGGGGGGGACAGTGGGTGCCGCTTACGAGTGGGATCATGGTGGGAGCAAGGTCGGGAAAATGGGAGGTCGTATTTTGTGCCACTGTACGCGCTGGTTGGGTGTATTTGAACTTAGGGCGCCTCCTTTCCCGGATTTCAGAGGTCAGTAGGTCTTCCATGTCTGGTCGTTTCGTCAGTATGTGCTTGTCGTAGTTGGCGCGTAGTTTCGTAAGTCGAGTTTGTAACGGTTCTATGTTTGTGATGTCGTACACGTCGTTGCTCGGCGTCTGGGGGGGGGGGGGGGGAGTTTGGTGATGCTGCGAAGTAGTCTTCTTTCGGTTCTGTAGAGTCTGTCCGTTTGGCTCTTCGCCAGACCAGCCAGGGGTGCGGCTGCATACTCCATGACCGGCCTGACGAAGGTCTTGTATGTGTGCAGGGCCATCTCCAGGCGGCAGCCGTGGAGGCGACCCTGCACCTGTTGTATGAGTCCTTGTCTTTTCCTTGTTCTGTTGAGGAGGTAGTTGATGTGCGTCTGCCAGTTTAGATGCTTGTCTAGGAACACGCCTAAGTATTTCGCGGTGTTAGTGAGCGTCAGTGGCGTGTTCCATAGGGTCAGTTGTAAGTCGCCAGTGTCTTGGTTTCTGTTCTTGGTTCGGTGTCTGTGTTGGAAGAATGTGGTCTGTGTCTTGGTCGGGTTGGGTCGAATTCGCCACTGCGTCATCCAGGTCTGAAGTTTTTGTAGGTACTCTGTCGTTTTCCGTTGTATGGTCCTGGTGTTTGGTGCAGTGCACCAATATGCAGTGTCGTCTGCATATAGTGCGACTGTCTCGTTTGGTGTCGCCGTGGTGGGGATGTCTGCTGTATACAGCGCGTACAGGGTCGCCTGCCTGTGGCGTGAACGGGTCGGATTGTTGGTCCCCTACATGTATCCTGCATATCCTGTTACTAAGGTAGGCTTGTATGATCTTAATGAATTTGGTGGGGATTCCTAGTCGGCTTAGTTTAAGGAGGAGCCCTTGATGCCACAACTTGTCGAATGCACGCTCGATGTCAAGGAATACTGCGAGCGTGCATTGTCCGTCGTTGAATCCCTTAGTGATGCTGTTGGTGAGTTTAAAGAGAGGGTAGTTCGTCGAGTGATTGGGTCTGAAGCCTGCCTGGATTGTCGGGGATAGTCCTTTGTCTTCTGTGAATTTTCTAAGTCTGTTCGCTAATATGCGTTCGTAGGTCTTCCCTATAACGTCCAGCAGAGAGATTGGTCTGTATGAACGGGGGTCAGTATCGGTTTGTCAGGCTTGAGGATCATTATCGTCTTACTCGTCTTCCAGCTGGTCGGTAGCGTTTCGTAGGTGAGGCAGTAATTGAAGATAATAGAGAGAATGGGGATGAGGATGTGGTGGGGGGGGGGGGGGGCTTTCTGTAGGTGCAGTCGTCGGATTTCGTTTTGTCCAGGAGCAGAGTTACGTCCTGTGTGGATGGCTTCGGCTATTTCCGTGTTGGTTATGTCCTTGGTCAGGTTGTGGTCGTTCTCTGTGTCCACTGTAGCTGTTGTGAGTAGTCGATTCAGTTGTAGTTCAACTGTATGTCTGTGTACTTCGTCAAAGAGATTGTCGTTGGGAAAGGAGTAGACCTCCTGCAGTACCTGTTTGAAGATGGAGGCCTGTTCACGTTTGTCTGTTGTCGGTTCGTTGTTTGTTATTAAGGTGAATTCAGTAGTTCGTCGTTGTCCCGTTAGTGTTCTGAATTTTTTCCAGAATTTGCCTCCACTCCTGTAGTCTAGTTGTTGGCAGGTGTCGTCCCACTGTGTTTGTCTATGTGTGGATATTATGTTTCTGACTCTGTTGTTTAGTCTGTTCCAAAGTCGTCTTAGATCTGGGTTGTTTGTACGTCTTATCTCTCTGCGTAGTCGCTTCTTTTGTTGTATTAGCTGTAGTGCCTCACGGGGGATAGTTGGTCTCCAGTTATTTATGATTTTCGTCGGGATTGCTTCGTCGGTGGCTTGTTTGATTGCGTTTTCCAGGCGTCTGGTCATTAGCAGTAAGTCATTGTCGTCAGTGATGCTAACTGGGAAGTTTAGTTGGTCTGTGATGACTTCGCCATATCGTTCCCAATTAGCATTTGCGTAGTTGCGGATGGTACGTCTAGTGGGAGGAGGGTCTGGAGGGTTGAGTGCCTCTGTGGAGAAGGTGAGTGGTAGGTGGTCGCTCGTTATGGGATTGCCAATCTTTGGGGAGGTGGTGGTGTCTGTCAGTGTGGGGCTAAACAGGATGTGGTCAGGGGCAGACTGTCCGTTGTGCCCTATGAAGGTGTATTCATAGATGGGAAGGCGGTCTATTGGTTGCGTTGCTAGTACGTCAAAGAGTGTGCGTCCGTTTTGGTTATCTGTCCAGTCTCCGAGTTGGGGGTGTCTGGCGTTGAGGTCGGATAAGAGAATGAATTTGTCCAGGGTTTGTAGGTGTTGTAGGAATTGGAGTGGGAGGGGACTGTCGGGGGGGGGGGGGGGGGGGTTGTATAGGCATGCCACTGTGATTGTACGTCTGTTGGTTCCCCTGATTTTCACCATTATCGCCTCTAGGTTTTGTAGTGCTGGGGGGAGGGGGATTTCGGTGGCGGGTATCGAGTTTAGGACGTACAGAGCTACGCCTCCTCTACCGTCAGCCCTATCTTTACGGAAGCAGTTGAATTTAGGGATATTGCAGTCCCTTCCCTCTTTCAGCCAGGTTTCGGCCACGCCCGCTACATGTATGTGGTCATTTATGAGAGTGTGCATTAGCAGTGTTCGTCTGTTTACTATCCCCCTCGCATTTACGAAGAGGAAGTTTGTGTGGGTGTGAGCAGTGTTATCCATGTGTTAGTCTTGGAAGAAGTGTTGTCCTGCTGCTTTAACTTCTGGTAGGTGGGCGGGGTGCGGTGAGTGTCGTCGGGAGACCCGTTTTGAGTGTTTTCTGTTGGTTCGTTTAGAGTGTCATCATGTGCGCTGAGGAGTCTAGTTTGCGGGTGCCACTGATCTTTAATGGTGATGTGCAGCCTGCATCCTGTTTGGGTGGCTTTTATTGATTTTTCCTGGGTTTGGAAAGCGACCTGGTTGATAGTTTTAATGATGACCTCCTTCCTGTCCTGAAACAGGTTAATCAGGGTGCCGGCTAGGACCCTCAGGAAGTCCGCCTTCAGCACCACCTCCTGCTGGATGTCCTCCACTGCGATCTGTGCTGGCTCGTCTATTAGCTTGATAGGGGCTTGAAGATCTGGTTTCGGAGCCTCCTTGGGGCGCAGTGGGCAGCGGTAGGAGAGTGCTGAATGGGAGCCTTCGCAGTTGGCGCATTTTTCAGCGCCAAGGCTGTTGCATTGGGAGAGGGAGTGGTCTCCACTGCACTGAGGGCACTTTGGCTTACTTACGCATTTTGTAGTTTGGTGTTCAAACGATAGACATAGACCACACTGGGCGGGTTGTGGTGGGAGGAAATTGGAGGGCTCTGTCTCTTTCCGTGAATAGTCTATGACGACTCCTTGCGTTAGTATTCTGTCGAGGGTCTCCTGATCCATCGTTATTACGCGGATCAACTTTGTGGGGGCGTTCCTGGCGCGAGATTTGATTCGCCACGCCCTCTCAATGGTGAGGCCTTGATTTTGAAGTTGTTTCCGGACTTCTTGGTCTTCGACATCGTGGGGAACCTTCTTGATGACTGCCGATAGGGGGGGCCTGCCTTGATCACGCCTGTGCTGTCTTTCTTTAGGTTCGCGAGGACAGAGTTGTCTCACTACAATTTTGTGGTGTAAAGGGAGCAGCCGCCTAAATACACGACAGAGTATGTTGCTATTGGCCCCTGGGACCACGTGCTCCACAGTGGCGCCCTCACGTTTAGACTCGGGGCCAGGAGCACGCGCAGCCACAGCTTACGGCGCGACTGCTGCAGAGGCTTCAAGTGCTCATCGAGTTCCATGTCGTCTGGAGCTGATTCGAAACCCGCGGCGCTCGGTACCAGAAGTACCATGGAAGTCATTCCCTGATGTCTTAACAGATTTCCTATCATGCTGTCCCTTCTTGTCAGTGTTATCCAGACGATCCTTTCCCCTCCAATTCTGTGCAGAATCTCCTCATTCCTTACATTATCAGTCTACCTAATTTTCAACATTCGTCTGTAGTACCACATCTCAAATGCTTCGATACTCTTCTGTTCCGGTTTTCCCACAGCCCATGTTTCACTGCCATGCAACGCTGTGCTCTAAACGTACATTTTTCAGAAATTTCTTCCACAAATTAAGGCATATATTTGATACTAGTAGACTTGTCCCGGTCAGGAATGTCCTTTTTGCCACTGGTAGTCTGCTTTTGATGTCTTCGTTGCTCCTTCCGTCGTTGGTTATTTTGCTGGCTGTGTAGTAGAATTCCTTAACTTCATCTACTTTGTAACCACCAATACTGATGTTAAGTTTCTCCTTGTTCTATTTCTGCTACTTCTCATCACTTTCGTCTTTCTTTGATTTATTCACAACCCATGTTCTGTACTCATTAGACTGTTTATTCCATTCCGCAGTTCATGTAATTCTTGTTCACTTTCACTCAAGATAGCAATGTCATCGGCGAATCGAATCATTGATATCCTTTCACCTTGAATTTTAATTCCACTCCTGACCCTTTCTTTTATTTCCATCCGTGCTTCCTTGAGATTGGGCGAAAGACTGCATTCCTCTGCCTTACACCCTTTTCAATCCGAGCTCTTTGTACTTGGTCGTTCATTCTTATTATTCCCTCTTGGTTCTTGTACATGTTGTACGTTACCCGTCCCTTCCTACAGCTTACCCCTATTTTTCTCAGAATTTCGAACATCTTACACCATCTTACATTGTCGAACACATTTTCCAGGTTGGCAGATCCTATGAACGTGTCTTGATTTTTCTTCAGTCTTGCTTCCATTATCAATCGCAACGTCAGAATTGGCTCTGTGGTGCCTTTACCATTCGTAAAGATAAACTGATCGTCTCTAACAAATCCTCAATTTTCTTTTCTTTTCGTCTATATATATTAAAACTTTTATGTATGAGCTGTTAAGCCGATTGTGCGATAATTCTCGCACTTGACAGCTCTTGCAGTCTTCGTAATTTCGTGGATGTTACTTTTCCGAAAATCAGATGGCCAGACGCATACTTTCTCCACATCGACGTGAATAGTTGTTCTATTGCCACTTCTTCCAAAGATTTTAGAAATTCTGATGGAATGTTATCTATCCCTTCTGTCTTATTTGATCTTAATTCCTCCAAAGATCTTTTAAATTCTGATTCTAATACTGGATCCCCTGTCTATTTTAAATCGACACCTGCTTCTTCTATCACATCAGACAAATCTTCCCCTCATAGAGGCCTTCAATATACTTCTTCCACCTATCTGCCCTCTTCTCTGCATTTAACAGTGAAATGTCCGTTGCACTCCTAATGTTACCACACTTGCGTTTAATTTCACCGAAGATTGTTTTGATTTTCCTATATGCCGAGTCAGTCCTTCCGACAATCATTTCTTTTTCGAATTCCTCACATTTTTCTTGCAGCCATTTCGTTTTAGCTCCCCTGCATATTTATTTCATTCCTGAATGACTTGTACTTCTGTATTCCTGAATTTCCCTGAACATTTTTGTACTTCCTTGTTACATCGATCAACTGAAGTATTTCTCCTGTTATCCATGGTTTCTCCGCAGTTACCTTCTTTGTACCTATGTTTTTCTTTCCAACTTCTGTGATTGCCCTTTTTAGAGATGTCCATTCTGCTTCAACTGAACTGCCTACTAAGCTATTCCTTATCGCTTTATCTATAGCCTTATAGAACTTCTGTATCCCATTCTTTGCGCATTGATTCTTCCTGACTGGTGTCTTAAGCTTCAGCTTACTCTTCATCACTACTACATAGTGATCTGTGTGTATCTGCTCCTGGGTACGCCTTACAATCCAGTATCTGATTTCGGAATCTCTGCCTGACCATGATGCAATGTAATTGAAATATTCCTGTTTCACCCGACCTTTTCCAAGTATACCTCCTCCTCTTGTGGTTCTTGAACAGAGTATACACCATTACTAGCTGAAATTTATTACAGAACTCAATTAGTCTTTCTCCTCTCTCATTTTTTGTCCGAAGGCCATATTCTCCTGTAACCATTTCTTCTACCCCTTCCCCTACAACTGCATTCCAGTTCCCCATGGCTATTAGTTTTCATCTCCCTTTACATACTATATTAGCTTTTCAATTATCTTGTATACTTTCTCTGTCTCCTCATCTTCAGCTTTAAATGTCGGCATGTATAGCTGAATTATCGTTGTCGCTGTTGGTTTGCTGTCGATTCTGATAAGAACAACTCTAGCACTGAACTGTTCACAATAACACACTCTTTTCCCAACCTTTCTGTTCATAACGAATCCTACTCTCGTTATACCATTTTGTGCTGCTGTTGATGTTACCCTATACTCATCTGACCAAAAATCCTTGTTTTCTTTCCATTTCACTTCACTGACCCCTACTACGTCTAGACTGAGCCTTTGCATTTCCCCTTTCAGATTTTCTAGCTTCCCTACCACGTTTAAGCTTCTGACATTCCACGCCCCCACTTGTAGACCGCTATCCTTTTGTTGATTACTCAGTCTTTTTCTCATGGTCACCTTACCCCTGGCAGTCCCCTCCTGGAGATTTGAATAAGGGACGATTGCGGAATCTTTTGCCAATAGAAAGATCATGACACTTTTTTTCAATTACAGACCACATGTGTCTTTAATGTAGTGGTTTCCATTGCCTTCTGCATCCTCATGCTGTTGATCACAGCTTTAGGGCAGTTTCCCACCCAAGGGCATGAGAGTGCCATGAACCTGTGTCCACTCCTCCACCCTGTTCGACAAGGCCCTTGGCAGAATGAGATGCTAACCCTTTTTATTATGACCTGAGAGAAGCGTCGGGGGTAAAGAGGGCAGGGGTCGTCTTCCGAGCCCTGGCTTCAATGTCCCGTTCCCGCCCCTCCCAGATGTTGTTGTTGTGGTCTTCAGTCCTGAGACTGGTTTGATGCGGCTCCCCATGCTACTCTATCCTGTGCAAGCTTCTTCATCTCCCAGTACCTACTGCAACCTACATCCTTCTGAATCTGCTTAGTGTATTCATCTCTTGGTCTCCCCCTACGATTTTTACCCTCCACGCTGCCCTCCAATACTAAATTGGTGATCCCTTGATGCCTCAGAATATGTCCTACCAACCGATCCCTTCTTCTGGTCAAGTTGTGCCACAAACTCCTCTTCTCCCTAATCCTATTCAGTACCTCCTCATTAGTTATGTGATCTACCCATCTAATCTTCAGCATTCTTCTGTAGCACCACATTTCGAAAGCTTCTATTCTCTTCTTGTCCAAACTATTTACCGTCCATGTTTCACTTCCATACATAGCTACACTCCATACAAATACTTTCAGAAATGACTTCCTGACACTTAAATCTATATTCGATGTTAACAAATTTCTCTTCTTCAGAAACGCTTTCCTTGCCATTGCCAGTCTACATTTTATATCCTCTCTACTTCGACCATCATCAGTTATTTTGCTCCCCAAATAGCAAAACTCCTTTACTAACTCCCAGAGGCACGGAAGAAAAGGGGTGCGACAGGATCAAAAGAACTTTATTGGATAAAATTCATTTATTTATCCTACAACTGCCACCAGAAGCTTCCGAGTCATCTTCGTATAATGAATGTAAGGGCGACTCCCTCTAGACCACATGAATCATGTACAATGTAGGAGTGATAGGGGTGGGGAGGAGACAGACTGAGTGGAGAGGCTCTGGGAAGGACCTAAGGATTTGTGGAGGACCTGGAGATTCTGCAGTATTTGTGACATCCATGTTGAGGTGTTTGGGGGAAGATGGTGAGACAAAGTTCAAGGTCAGGAAATTCTGGAAAGTTTAGAGGTTAAGAGGCGGTGATTCAGGGATAGTACGGGTGGATCACGTTTAGATGGAGGTCAGGTTGCATACACAGTGCCCATGGCCCTCCTGCTATTGAACACTTCTTTTCCCAATACCCAACTGACCCCTACGCCATCAAAGGTAGGGCTATTTGTGAAAGCAGTCACCTGTTCTACCACCTTAGCTGCAACCACTCTTAGGTATTCTATTTGGGCGTGAAAACTAAAAAGTTTGCTGTCTGCGTGAATGTTGTGGCGGTTCCGTTTTTAATATTACAATTGAGTTTACTTAAAAGTATTTCTACCTTCAGGTCCTAAGCATTTAAGGTATCGTTGTTCATCTTGGGTGAGCCGTGGAAAATGTGGTTTGCAGTAAAAATATTATAAATGGGACCTTACTTCTATATTATTATTATTATTATTATTATTAGACGACAACGGCGACATAGTGATGTCAGCACACGACAGGAAGGTCCTTAGTTCCACACGAGAGTCCTCACGAAGTGGCTTCGAAACTTTGATCGTCATTTTCTCGGAAACTCTTGAGTGTTAGGCACCTAAACTAAAATAGGTGTCCCTTCATTTCACCCTCCTTTCGCTATGCGAAGTTTCAATTGTGTCAGAGAAGACCTATCGAGGGTTCCCCTTGTAAGGCAGAACGTTACCGTTACAGCAGCTTGGAGACGCAGATTTTTGATGTGATACCACGTGAGGAAGTGTCGGAAAGCTGAAAAAAATGGTCGGAGAGAATTTTCGTAGCAGTTGTTATGCTAATGTCGCAAGAAATTTTTCGCCGTGGATATAAACTTACGAGAAGCTGGCTCATTCACGCCACAATCAGCTGGCGAAGTTTCTCAACAAAAAGCACATAGACTTGGAGATGATGCTGTTAATTCACGTGAGAGGAAATTCATCAATAAGCTCCTGTCCAAGCGGCCGTTGTAGTCGACTTATCTGACGGAAGATATTGGTGTTGTTATCTCCTGTATATGCCCGACTTTTCGTTATATCTACACATCAGACGGAGCAGCCACAAAAATCGTCACTGAAACGGCGACTAAATTTCGGCTTTTCAAAATAACAGTAATTAATGTAGACTTTTTGCACGGTCGATCACCCTTCATTTGTTGCCGCGTTACCGAAGACTATATTGTTAATAACGTCTTTGGATGTTAGTTATTATTTCAACTCCCTATTTCCGACGTTACTAATTATCCGCACTGTTTCTGATCTTACAGTTGGGGCTCGAACTAAGTTCAGTACCGATCAATTTTTTTTAATCATTTGTCCAATAAATATGTCTAGCAGGTAGTTAGAGCAAGCTTGAGATGTAACGTAAGATCATACTTAGTGTAGAACTACTCCTGGCTATTACATTGCCAAATTTTTGTTTGAAGCTGATAGCCGGTAAAAAGGGTGACGTTAACGAAATTGATCGAAAATGTCAATTTTCAATTTATTTTTTATTTATCTCTAGAACTCGTAGACAATAAGTCCCCAAAGTTTCAGTGATGAAATCGCATCCAAAGTTTTGAACCAACACTTTAATACTAGCTCAGCGAACGACGACTGTCGATTACATTCACAAGGAGAGGCTTCCAAGTGGTATCCTGGATGTTGTCAAGCCCACGTACAGGTTTCCGGCCGAACCTGAACTTCTAACAAAATGTGTGCTCATGGCAAAATCCTGAATTCAAATGAGTCTCTATTTCACTCATACGGAAACGATTCTCTGAAACTACGTTTTCATATGCTGTCAGAATTGCAACTTATGATGCAGTTCTTATATTTAATGATGGGAACGTAGGAAGGGTGAAGGTATTAGGGAGAATGGAATTTAAGGTAGGAAATTTCACTCGAGACACCTTGAGAAAAATAGATTTACAGCACCTCTCTGCACCTGAAAAAGCAGTTGAAGACCGGTTAAAGGAAAGAAGGAAGAAAGTAAGAAGAGGCAAAAACCAGAAGAGAAGCCTTGAAGGCAAAGAGGAACCTGAGTACAAGTCTGAGGCCTTCTGAAGACATTGCATAAGAAAAAACGTCAGGCTGAACTATAAATTGCATTTCCTGGAAATTATGTTTTTTGAAGTTTATGTACATTTTACTCATAATCTATGACAGCTAATGAAATTTTGTTCATTTATTTCCATAAACCCAATAAATATTGTCCCAAAAGTAAAATTTGGAATTCTGACTATAAGCTGACATATGGAGCAAAGTGCTTAGAATTTTGCATCGATTTTATATTATACTTACAGAGTTACAATTAAAAAATTATTAAAGTTCTCCCATTCGGTATATTAAAAAAAACCTCATGAGAGAAGCTTACTATATGAAAAGAGATTAAACAGCGAAATCTTTTGGACGGTTTCGGAGAAATTGGTAAATATATTATTTTTTGAAAATAAAATTTTTAGATTTCATAAGGAAGTTATATATAGTCCAAGAAACTTAACAGTAAGTGTATTGATTTCATGTAAAGCATGGTACAAAATTTCATCGCCGTATCTTCAAAATTGTGGATTTGGTGTACTTTGTAAATAGTGTGTGTTTTTCATGAACGTCTGCTCTTAAAGTAGTTGCGTGAGGAGGACTGAAAAATAATATGTTCATCAATGTGAAATTTTGGCCAGAGTGCCATTTAGAAAATTGTAAATGGCTAGTATGCAGCCATCCACTGAAACTAATCATACATACAGATCCTGTAAAATGATTCGTTCCACATAATTTGGATTAAAAAAAGTTTACATGATTCATGGAACATGTAACTAGCTAACTTCATTCGAAATGTGAAGCTGCAGTTATCGAAAGCTGAATATTTTGTAACCCGCAAGACAATACGATTTGAACTCGATGGTTCGGCATCTCACTTGAATATCAGTGTGCGTTGAACGGATGCTATGACCCCCAGCTTCTATCTCATCTTGCATCTGTCGTGAATGTCTTGCACCTATCAAGTTCCTCAATAAAAAAGCCGTCTCCTCCCGTATGTACAAAGGGTAAAGGAACGCATGTGCAAAATAATGGATGAATATCCTTAACGTCGGTCTACTGGACGATCCTTGGGCTCATTTTAAGATCGTTCAATATCATGAGTTTCCTTGGTAGAGAAAAGCTTCTGTCCATAAACAAAAATGGACTGCTAATCAGAGATGTGGATCGCTCAGACTCTAAAACTACCTAAAGAATGATGAGGCAACCGGGAAGATGGAACTGCAACACACACGATAAAGTGGGGAGCTGTCAAGGTGGTAGACAACATGACCAAAGTTATGTGCCAGATGTGGAACACTGTGAAATTGCCATAAGGGCGAAAGAATTCGATTAAAGTGTCACATACAGTGGGTGGCCAAATAATGGAATGACGAGAAATATAATACATTGCCATACCTACTACGGTGCAGGAAACCCATCACCATCAAATAACTTCCAGCCATCTGGGAATGGAAAATACAGATCCTGTATAGCTTTCAACGGAATCTTATACCATTCTTCCTACAAAATATCGGCTAGTTCAGATAACGATGATAGACGTGGATAGCGACCACACACACTTCTCTCCACAGTAGACCACTAAGGCTCAATAATATTGAGATCTGGTGACTGTGGCGGGCAGGGGAGACACGACAGTTCATCCTCGTGCTCACAAAACCAGCCCTGGACGATGTGAGCTGTGTGAACAGGGGCCCTGTAGTCTTGGAACGCAGCATCAGCACTGGCGAACAAACCTTGTACCATGGGGTGGACCTGATGAGCCAAGTTGGTCAAAAATTCTCTTCAGTGACGCGACCTTGCAGTGTGACTCTGCGTCCATGGAATACAGAGAGTACTCTACTGCATTGGCTCCTTACTTAGCTTGCAATTACCGCGAATCTCTTGCCCAACGTAAAGTCCCGAGCGACTGGAAAAAAGCGCAGGTGACGCCTGTATATAAGAAGGGTAGAAGGACGGATCCTCAAAATTAGAGACCAATATCCTTAACATCGGTTTGTTGTAGGATTCTCGAACATATTCTCAGTTCGACTATAATGAATTTCCTTGAGACAGAGAAGTTGCTGTCCATGCATCAGCGCGGCTTTGGAAAGCATAGCTCCTGCGAAACGCAACTCGCCCTTTTTTCACATGATGTCTTGCGAATCATGGATGAAGGGTATCAGACGGATGCCATATTCCTTGACTTCCGGAAAGCGTTTGACTCGGTGCTCCACTGCAGACTCCTAACTAAGGTACGAGCATATGGGATTGGTTCCCAAATATGTGAGTGGCTCGAAGACTGTTAAGTAATAGAACCCAGTACGTTGTCCTCGATGGTGGGTGTTCTACGGAGGTGAGGGTATCATCTGGAGTGTGGTAGGTCCGCTGTTGTTTTCTATCTACATAAATGATCTTTTGGATAGGGTGGATAGCAACGCGCGGCTGTTGGCTGATGATGCTGTGGTGTACGGGAAGGTGTCGTCGTTGAGTGACTGTAGGAGGATACAAGATGACTTGGACAGGATTTGTGATTGGTGTGAAGAATGGCAGCTAACTCTAAATATAGATAAATGTAAACTAATGCAGATGAATAGGAAAAAGAATCCCGTAATGTTTGAATACTCCATTAGTACTGTAGCACTTGACACAGTCACGTCGATTAAATGTTTGGGCGTAACACTGCAGAACGATATGAAGTGGGACAAGCATGTAATGGCAGTTGCAGGGAAGGCGGATAGTCGTCTTCGATTCATTGGTAGAATTTTGGGAAGATGTGGTTCATCTGCAAAGGAGACCGCTTATAAAACACTAATACGACCTATTCTTGAGTACTGATCGAGCGTTTGGGATCCCTATCAGGTCGGATTGAGGGAGGACATAGAAGCAATTCAGACGCGGACTGCTAGATTTGTTACTGGTAAGTTTGATCATCACGTGAGTGTTACGGAAATCCTTCAGGAACTCGGGTGGCAGTCTCTGGAGAAAGGAGGCGTTCTTTTCGTGAATCGCTACTGAGGAAATTTACAGAACCAGCATTTGAGACTGACTGCAGTACAATTCTACTGCCGCCAATTTATATTTCGCGGAAAGACCACAAAGATAAGATAAGAGAGATTAGGGCTCGTACAGAGGCATATAGGTGGTCATTTTTCCCTCGTTCTGTTTGGGAATGTAACAGGGAGAGAAGATGCTAGTTGTGGTACGAGGTACCCTCCGCCACGCACCGTGTGGTGGATTGCGGAGTATGTATGTAGATGTAGATGTACCACGATACAGGTGCCCAAATTATCGCTGAAACCCAGCCGTCTTCCTCTCTTGGGATCTAAATTCGGCCAGGAGTTGGAAACAGCATGAAAAAAGACTCATCTGACCGAATAACATTCTCCCATTGCTCCACAGTCTAGGTTTTATGGATTCGCACCTCTTTTTCCTGCTACGGCAATTGCATTACTCATGCGTGGTTCTAGGAGTCCCGCCTGCCCTGAAATTCCATGCTTCTGGAGCTCCCTCGTGTTGTTTTGATAATGACAGAGTTCGCGAATGCGACTTTCAGTTCTGTAGTGACTTTTGCAGCTGTCGTCCTGTTATTTTTACAGTAGCTACAATTCTCTTCAAAGACTGTCCATAAAGATAACACACACTTTAGTCCGCGTTGTGACCGGATTAAATTTTTCTGCTTTCCCTGTATGGGGTATGAATCTTCGATGAAGTCTCTGAAACACTAAACAACTCGGCTTCCTTGGTTATGGAAGCACCCAATATTAAGCATGAATTACACACATCAAAAACAGTTTTGCATCACCTCGGTTCCGAGACTTCCGGAACCTGTACAGAAAATTGGAATAGAGATCAACGCCCTTTTTATTGCTCATGAAAACCACACATTGCGTGTTGTACCACAATACAGCGAGACCTTCAGAGGTGGTGGTCCAGATTGCTGTAAACACTCGTACCTCTAATACCCAGTAGCACGTCCTCTTGCACTGATGCATGATTGTATTCGTCGTGACATGCTATCCCCAAGTTCATCAAGGCACTGTTGGTCCAGATTGTCCCACTCCTCAACGGAGATTCGGCGTAGATCCCTCAGAGTGGTTGTTGGGTCACGTCGTCCATAAACAGCCCCTTTCAATCTATCCCAGGCATGTTCGATAGGGTTCATGTCTGGAGAACATGCTGGCCACTCTAGTCGACCGGTGTCGTTATCCTGAAGGAAGTCATTCACAAGATGTACAAGATGGGGGGCGCGAATTGTAGTCCATGAAGACGAATGCCTCGCCAATTTTTTGGCGATATGGTTGCACTATCGATCGGAGCATGGCATTCATCTATCGTACAGCCGTTACGGAGCCTTCCATGAGCACCAGCGGCGTACGTCGGCCCCACATAATGCCACCCCAAAACAGCAAAGAACCTCCATCTGTCTGCACTCGCTAGACAGTGTGTCTAAGGCGTTCAACCTGACCGGGTTGCCTCCAAACAAGTCTTCGAAAATTGTCTGGTTGCGGCACTCATCGGTGAAGACAACATGATGCCAATCCAGAGAGGTCAATTCGGCATGTTGTTGCGCCCATTAGTACCGCGCTGCCTGCTGTCGTGGTTGCAAAGACGGACCTCGCCATGGACGTGGGGAGTGAAACTGCGCATCATGCAGCCCATTGCGCACAGTTTGAGTCGTAACACGACATCCTGTGCCTGCACGAAGAACACTATTCAACATGGTGGTGTTGCTGTCAGGGTTCCTCCGAGCCATAATCCGTAGGTATAGGTCGTCCACTTCAGTAGTAGCCCTTGGACGGCCTGAGCGAGGCATGTCACCGACAGTTCCTGTCTCTTTGCATCTCCTCCATGTACGAACAATATCGCTTTGGTTCACTCCGAGACACCTGGACACTTCCCTTGTTGAGAGTCCTTCCTGGGACAAAGTAAAAATGCGGACGTGATCGAACCGCGGTATTGACCGTCTAGGCATGGTTGAACTGCAGACAACACGAGCCGTGTACCTCCTACCTGGTGGAATGACTGGAACTGATCGGCTGTCGGACCCCCTCCGTCTAATAGGTGCTGCTCATGCATGGTTGTTTACATCTTTGGGCAGGTTTAGTGGCATCTCTGAACTGTCAAAGGGACTGTGTCTGTGATACAATATCCACATGGTTGTTTACATCTTTGGGCGGGTTTAGTGACATCTCTGAACAGTCAAAGGGACTGTGTCTGTGATACAATATCCACATGGTTGTTTACATCTTTGGGCGGATTTATTGACATCTCTGAACAGTCAAGGGGACTGTGTCTGTGATACAATATCCACAATCAACGTCTATCTTCAACAGTTCTGGGAAGCGGGGTGATGCAAAACTCCTTTTGATGTGTGTATTTGCTCATGTTCTAGGTTACTTAGCTCCAACACAATGCACTCAGCACTACAGAGAACAGTGTTATGATCACGACTGACACTTGCAACGTAATGCACAGGTGCCGCTCGTCGTCAAATACAAAGCGCGACCTGCAGGCTTGGCTAGCATTCGTATTTATGTTCAAGCTTGCATTTCTCGCAATGTCGGCATTCTTTTGTCCAACCTCTGCACGTAAGAATGAGCACAAGAGGAATGAAAACAGATGTAGCGGAATATCGCCATTAGAGGTCGGATCGGCTGCAGGATGCTGTCGAAACTCTACCTGAAGTAAGTAGAAAATTAGGTGTAAAGTATAGTTGGGAAGTGTCAAACGCGCTTTAGGAAGATGAGAGGGTACAGAGAACTGAAACAACTGGTAGAATATAGGGCCGAAAGTAACAAAAAGACGGTAACAACTGTCGTGGATTTGCCAGGTGGTTTCATATCAGCGCACACTCCGCTGCAGAGTGAAAATCTCATTCTGGAAACATCCCCCAGGAGCGCTAGTTCTGCAAGGTTTGCAGGAGAACTTCTGTAAAGTTTGTAAGGTAGGAGACGAGGTACTGGCAGAAGCAAAGCTGTGAGGACGGGGAGTGAGTCGTGCTTGGGTAGCTCAGTTGGTAGAGCACTTGCCTGCGAAAGGCAAAGGTCCCGAGTTCGAGTCTCGGTCCGGCACACAGTTTTAATCTGCCAGGAAGTTTCAACTGTCGTCGACAACTCTATCGGCAGACACACTCTTGTAAGGACGGATCTTGAAGAACAGAAGATTTGACAGCATTGCACGAGCTATGAATATAGGAAATACTGACAGGCAGCTTTATTGGAAGAATATGACACCGAAAACCACTTGGTATTGTGAATCAGCAGGTGGTCAAATTGAAATACCTGGGAGAATATATGAAAGTAAGAAACAGGAACAGTGAGGGAATAACAGAGAGGATGATGACAAGAAATAAAAAAACTTACCTTTGGATTCAAAGATCTTGCACTACATGTGAACGGCGGGAAGTATTGTATTGTGTGCTGCTAATACGATAAGACTGGTGGAAAACAGCTAATGAAAAATGAGAGAAAAATACTAAGGAACATACTTGGCCCTAAACGTGGTGGTGCGAAGACACAGGGAAGCATATGCACTATGAAAAGAAGGCAGCAACGTTAGGCAACAAAATAAAAACAGTATGTGACATTGTGGACGAGGAGACAGGCGGACCTAGAAAGGAACATGAGGACAGTGTCAGGAGAATTTAGACAGAACAGGGCTAAATTTCCGGAACATGCGATCGGGATGTATATGCACAGAATGACTAAACGAGTATAGGAAGCAACGGGTAGGACAGGCGACAAGGCAGGAACGAAATGGGTTGCTGAACTCACTGTCAGAGTTGGGAATCAAGATTGCACTGAAGGAAAAGTGGACAAGCAAGTACATGCCAATCAATATGCCAGAGATCGGCGACAGATAAGGATACATGCTGTTGTGTACAGGAAATCCTTATCGTTGAGTGATAGTAGGGAGCATGACTCGGACAGAATTTCTGCTTGGTGCAATATGGCAGTTTACTTTAAATGTGGGTAAATGTAATTTAATGCCGATGGGTAGGAGAAACAGTTCTGTAATGTTCGAGTACAGTAGATAAGTTAAGGGGGCAGGGCGTGGTCACAAATGGTAAAATATCATGGTTATAGCGGAAAATTGGAAAATTTATGGTAAAGTTCTATGGGACCAAACCACTGAGGTCGTCTGACCATAGGCTTACACCCTACTTAATTTAACCTAAACTAACTTACGCTAAGTATAACACACATACACGCATGCGCGAGAGAGGAACTCGAACCTCCGAGGAAATGGGGGGGGGGGGGGGGGGGGGGGGAGAGATCCGCGCGAACCGTGACAAGGCGCCCTAGACCGCACGTCTACCCCGCGCGCCGACAATGAAGATTTGTGCCGGACCGGGGTTATAGCGTCAGAGGGGTATGATTCTAGGGTACGGAGTGGAGAAAGGAAGTGAGTTGTTAAGAGAGGTAAGTGTCAAAAGAAAAGAGCTAAACAGCAGGCAGATTTTAGCATGAAGTTCCTTGTAAACAGCTCTTCACGGAAAATGTTCAGAAACTGCCAAAAACATTTTGTCCAACAAGTTACATGTCAGTCAGTGCGCAACGTCAATTATCTTTAGTACACCAGAACATCCGAGAACTCAAAAGTAAAGTCGGAGTCATTTGAGTTGATGAGTTAGATTTCTCTAATCCAGTTGACATAATCTACCTTTCTGAATATGAGGTGACCACTGGCATAGATATCTCAAACGTTTCACGATTTAAGCTGGTTTCCTACTTCCGTAGAGTCGATATGGTGACAGACTGCCTTAAATTCAAAAGCTTGGACATTAATAAAATCTGCCTAGTACAGCATCTAGAAGCACGTGGAATAGAATTAGATTTCCATAGCAGAGCCTTTATAACAGTGACTATACACCGAGAACATGCAGGAAATTATAATCTGTTTCTAAATCATCTAGCTCTATTGGCTCATTAACACTATAAAACAAAGACATTGTGGTTGCTGAAGATTTAAATACAGGTTTTCTTAAAAACTCTTGCAGGAAACATTTAATAGACTCAGAAACGCTGCCATTCAATCTAACTACTACTGTAGACTTTCCAACTAGCGTAGTTAAATGCTTTAAGACAGCCATTCACAATATACTTATAGACAAATCAAAGGAACAAAAACATGTCACAAAACCAATAATCAACATCCTATCAAACCATAACATGTAGCATATTGTTCTAGGTATAAACAATGAGCAGGTTAAAATGTCTGTTAAATCTTAGTACAGCTGAGTAATTAATCTAACAAAAACTGAGAATTTTAGGACACTTTTCAAATATTTGAACTGGAGAGATGTTTGTAGAGCTCATGACATGAATGAGAAACACAACACTTTGAGTAATAAAGTTATTACCTTGTCTGAAAACCGTTTTTCTCCAAAAGTACTTCAGGTTAAACAGAAGTCTACAACAAAACCGTGGATTACTCAAGGAATAAAGATATTTTGCAGGTCAAAAAGAAACGGTATCTGTCAGTCAGGAACAGCTTCAGTGTTGATGATTTAGCTCATTACATGGAATACTGCAGAATATTAAGGAAATAAATATAGAAATCTAAGCAAATGCACTATGAGAAGAAGGCAGCAACATCAGGCAACAAAATAAAAACAGCGTGTGGCATAGTGAAATGGGAGACTGACAGAATTAGAAAGATGCAGGAACAGCTAGGTTTAAGAGTAGAGGATTCATCGACAGCAGATGGATCTAGTGACACAAATTTCTTCGTATGTTGTTTATAATATGGAATTGTCAGGATCTGTAAATAATGTCCTGGAATATCTGAGACTAGCCTTACAAATAACATCAGTTGCGTGACTACGGTACTCACTTCACTAAAGGAAATAACACCTATAATAAAATTTTTAAAATCATAGCATTGTAGTGGGTATGACCAAATATCAACAAAGTTCATTAAAGAATGTTCTTGTGAGTTCAGTAAACTCTTATGTTATTTGTGCAATCTGTCTTTTAAAACTAGAACATTATCTGGTCGCCTGAAACATCCTGATATTAAACCTCTGTTCAAGAAAGGGGATAAAAGTACCATCGAACTACAGATCAGTTTCATGTTCTCCAGCATTCTCGAAAATTTTAGAAAATGTGTTGTTCAGGCAGTTTTTTAACTATCTGACAGTTGGATTACTGAAGGCACAGTTGGATTACTGAAGGATTCTGATATTGAGAGGAATGTTTACATGTATAATGAGAATGTAATTAATTCATAACATAATAAAGTACAAGCTGAAAGTATTTTCTGTGATTTGACAAAGTAATTTGACTGCAGGTGAAGCACAACATCCCTTTCAGTAAGCAAGAACACTGTGATATCACTTACAATGTTGCAAAATGACTGAAATATTTCGCCAACAGGAAGCAAAGGCTGTCACTACGAGAAGCCAGTGAATTAAGCTACCAGTCATCATCAAATTGGGAAGTCATTAGATGAGGAGGTGACCCACAAGGGTCTATCTTAGGGCCTTAGCTTTCTCTTGTGTACAGTAATGACCTCTTACAAGCTACACTGCCAGATGGAGAGTTTTCTTTTGTTAGCAGATGATGCAAGTATTGGAATAAACAGCAAGCAGATAAGAGTTTCAGAAAGGAGTGCTAATGATATTTTCTCATGAAAAGTGTCACTACGTGTAGTTCAGAACATAAAAAATGTTTCGAACCAGAGTTCGGATAAAGTATGAAGAAGCGCAGATAGAAGAGGTTGACTGTTTAATTCTTGGGTTTACAACTTGATAATAAATTCACCTGTGACAATCATTCCACGGAACTGCTGAAATGCCTAAATACATCCATGTTTGCAAAGGAAATGTCATCAGACGTAGTTGATATAAAAATAAAAATAATGGAATACTTTGCTCTCTTTCATTCCATAATCTCATATTTTGGGGTAACTCTTCGACTCAGGTATAGGTTTTCAGAGTTCAAAAGCGTGTAAGATACATTACTTGTGTGACTATGTCCTGTAGAACCGCGTTCACGGAGATGGGTATACTAACTACTGCTTCTCGTCATGTTTATTCCTTAATGAAATGAATAATATATCTCTTATTGCCGACAAGCAACAAAGACTTAAAGGCATTTGCTTTAGTCAAAAAAGGCTCTACTGGTCAGAAACACACATTTTCAATGATTTGCCAGCAGCTATGAAAAGCTTATCTATAAATAAAATTCAATTTAAGAGTGGCCAGGAGGACTTACTTGTGGTCAACTCCTACTCTTTTGGCAAATTTTTAAACAGAACCCATTGACGTACCTTATCTACTATTACTGTTATAACACGCGTGGGCTACTAGAGGACCACGTGTAGCATTTGCTTGATGTAATATTTTCTCAGGCGCCATACTTCTTTCATCCTCTCACTATGAATTATTTTCCTGTCTTCCAACCAAGTTCTTCCTGTCTTGAATTTCTTGACCTCTTCACTCACTTTCCACTTGAGTTATTTCTGGTTGACTGTTTGCCTGTTTCGTGTATTTAAATTTGTTATGCCGGCTATTATGCATATTTCAGATCTTCTGAATTTGGTTATTCATTTCGTGTTTTTAGTGCTTCCTACGTATTCCAAAATCTGTTTAGTTTGTCGTATGTCTGGAATTCTGCTGATATGTCTGTAAAATTTCAGTCGACGTTTCTTCATATCTTCTAGTATGTTAGATAGCTGTTCGATCTCTTGTCCACACCACAGTCTCTAGCCTTCTTCTGTGTTATTGGGCCCAAGGATTTTTCTGATTACTCTTCTCTATAGCTTATTGATATTTTCTAGTGCTCCTTTCCGAACCACGCCCAACACTTCTCGTACGTATAAGGTTTCTGGCTTGATGACAGTATTGTAAGGTCTCACGTTTACATTACGTGATAGGCATGACTTCTTGTAGATGTTTCCAGTCTTCCAGAATGCTCTAGTTATATTTTTATTTCTCTGTTCGTGAGCTTCTTTTTACATCCCCAAGATACTTGAGTTTGTGATCTCTCTTTACCTCACAATTCTTTGTCGTATTCTTTTTTGATGCACCTCGTTTCACATCTATCCTGTATTCTCGAAGGAGATCTGTAGTCCGATCTTTTCAGGACTCCGACTTGCTTCAGTGCAGTTTCTGTGTTATTTTGTCTAATAGTATATTGTCTGATAGTATATTGAACAAAAGTGGTGAGACAATATCGCCCTGTCTCCCTCCTATTCTATTCTCGAAGGACTGTGATAACTTTCTATTTTTGGATCTGGCGTTTGTCACGTATCTGTTCGATAACATTCACCGTATTAACATCGAAGCCCCTCTCTTCCATTTCTTTGATCAGTGATGCTCTGTTTCTATAGATTCGTATGCCTCCTTCGGCTCTACAAAAGTGCACACACTCTTTCTGCTTCTGATAGCTTGGTATCTCATAACTGCCTTTAAGAAATTGAGCATCTGTCCTGCACATGATCTTCCATGTCTGAAACACCGATTGGTATTCTCCTATCTTATTTTCCAGTTAACTGTGCCCTATCTAGCAGACACTGTGGTAGAATTTTATATTTGACTGGGAATAAAGATAACCGTCTGTAATTCTTAACATTGGTCCTCTCCCCTTTCTTATGCAAAGAGTGTATAACGGTGCACTTCCAGTCTTCGGTTGTTCCTTTGATCTCCCGTATGTCTTTATCTGATATTTCTTATTTCTATGATGCTATACGGCACGGTTTCCTTTGGCAGTTCAGCTACGATGTCTTCTCCTTCTGCTCTCCTGTCTTTCAATTTCGTGATTTTTCCCTTATCTCCTATGCGTCTGGTGCTCTTGACTTGTCATTTCGATCTGTTGGCTTCTTGGGCTCTCTCAGGACAGTCCAGTAGTTCACTGAAGTACTTCGCTAGTGTTGTTCAGTGCCCTCTCTCCATCCGTTTCTCTGAAATACATATTTTACGGTTTGTATCCTACAATGTCTTGTGTTGTAGTTTAAGAAATTCTCTTCTATTCCTTTTAACTGATCTTTTCAAATTCTCTTGCGACTCTCTACGTAGGTTCCCACATTAACTTTTATTTTGTCGCTGTTCGAACTGCTGTATGCTGTTTTCATGTTCTTAAGTGCTTTGTCGCATGTGTCGTCACTATGGATGTCTCCTCTTTTGGATTATATGAAGTTTCGCTGAGTCTTACTATTATATTACCTTTTTTTATTAATACCAGAAAATGCAAGTAAAGAGAATTTGACACGTTCCATACCAACAAGGATTTCCTCAATACGGACGCATGGAACGAAGAGCTATCTAATCTGATCCAAAGTGTTAAGCATACAGGGTACTTTTCCGGCTCAATATTATGTAAAATTTAACATCTATTTCTTTCAGGCACTGTTTATAATGTATGTGTTTTACAGATTTTTTGTTGATATCAGGTAATACAGCACATCTTCTAAACAAATTAGAAATATTTTGAAAATTTTTCAACCTGCTTAGGGTTATTAAAAAAATTACAAAGAAATCGATGCAGTTTTTTTTCTAAAATAAGTATGGACTATTTCAAGTTAAAGAAAAAATATTTGAGCAATGCTTTATAACCTTTAGGGACTATTTGTACCTGAATTCTGAAAAATACAACTTGTGGGAAATTGCGAATGAAGATATGAGTCCAATTGTCCAATTAAACTGTGCCTCAGAACATTCGTGAAGCACAGTCTTCATCCTGCAGCATTTCTTCATCTTCAAGCTTCCTCTTGGCATTCTTTTTAGCACTTCTCGCTTCTTTGGTAACTTGAAGAGTGAATATTTCAGCTTCATGCATCCATTGTCTGTCACAAGTAAGCAATTGATCTTCCATATTAGAGCCACATTTATGCCTAAATTTCTCAGGGCTTCCAGCCTTCTTATCACTCCATCATTGAAACATATCAACAGCAACTAGTACACCAACTATTAATGTATTTAGTTCTACGAAAACATTCTTGGGTAATCTTTCCCATATTCAGTGGTTGAAACTTTCATGTGTATTCTGAGTGCCCACATGAAGACATTTACCAAGCAAAACAAGGTCACTCAGGTCTCTAAAAATTGGTTTTATTTCATTCATAACATGCTCAGGAGGATGATGCTTATGATGGTATATTTGACGACTCGTTTTGATTTTTGGTAACCACACCAAGAATCTGCTCCTTTAGGGCAAAATCCGTAAATAGGGTGGTCATCTGTGGACAACTTGTGAAAGTAGGTGGCCCATACAGCTTTTCTCATTGCTGTAACATCATTCAGAGGTGCAGTTCGTCTAATGGCCAGTCCATAATAACTCTCAAGAAGGTCTATTTCAGTTTCTGTCAACCTGCCTCGGCCATACAGACATTTTCCATCAGATAGCAACTTTCCTTCCATTTCTCTTCGTAGTTTCCTCAATATAGCACCCATCCTCTTTTGCATATGTCCACAACACTTTAGTTTTGTTACCAAGGTATCACCATAAATATTGAACTCGTTAATTTTATTGAAAGCTTTAGAGTCCCCACCGCCTAGGTATTACGTATATCTAACGTTGTAAACGGGCACCGACCTCTGAAATATTTTTAGAGCTCCATCACACTACATACCTCCGCTGTAACCACCACAATTCTTAGATCACTGATGTTCAATATGTCCTTCAGTGTTACCATGGCAGGTGTGGCAGTACTTAGATAAGCACTCAACAACAACAACTTTTCCAATCTCCAGAGAAGTACCACTTACAACACCATTCAAGGAACGATGTCCTTGACGTTGCCATGTCCCATAAAGTGCAACAGCAATGCCCCTGGTTCCACTAATATTTACAGTTTCTTCTACTGCACGTTTCATAGATGCTTTAGACACAACCGTCAAGGCACCTAAAAGTATTTTTCTGTACTACTGAACCTACTGGGAGGAGGAGGATGACCACAAAACGTTTGAGCAGCCTTTTTCCTTTTACTATGGTAAGCATTGTATACACCTTCAAATTCACATCATATGAATTATGCACAATGTTCGAAGTCGTTTTCGAGGTAGATTTACTGTAGGAGCTACACAGCAGGATCTACACTTTCTGCTACTTTGTTGTTCAGTTATTTCCAGACAGCCTACACCATCACATTATTTACATTTCGCCACTTCCTTTATCAAAGAAGATAAGATGCCCACATCGACAACAACAAATCCACTAGAAACAGCGTCATTGTTAGCACAAAAATTTGAATCACCGGGAGGTGTGCCATGTGGGAGTTTCTTCCCTGAAGTACTGATATATGTTACTTTCAACAGTGTGGCTTGCTTTGCTTGTGAACTACTTACCACGGAATTTCCTTTTACTGAATTTCTTGATGCGTGGCATAGTTCGTATTTATTGCACACTAAAGGATATGTACTTACACAAATATATGTAGCACCTGAGCAACGAACATTCAGTAACACGTGAACAAACTGCTTCAGCGAAATAAAAGTAAATACTAGCAAAGATAACAATTTACAGAAACCTGCACTGTTACCAACATATATAATGTATCATACGTATAATCGCTGGAAAAAGAAAGTTCACAGTTCTTTTCGAAATAATACTGGTTTCTGTAACAGAAATAAAGTGGGTGTGGTGGCATACATGACCATAACTTTAAAATTTGATATATATAGATAATTTTTCATTTGAAACCGTATAATGTATATATCAATGTAATCAGGAAAGACTATAGAATTTAATAAAGTCATAAAAAATTTCGATTTTTTTCACCATTCATAAGTACCCTGTATCCTTAATGGTCGTACATGAAACAAAATGAATTCAGCAATATGTTCAACACACACCAAACCTATGTTTGCATGAGTAAATACGTTGAAGTTTCTATATAAATATGAATTTTGCATAGGTAAATGCAATTGTGGAGATTTTTTGCTTACATACAAATACGAAATGTATACCATTCCTATTGTGATGCGTCTGTCTATCTGTGTGTGTGTGTGTGTGTGTGTGTGTGTGTGTGTATGTGTGTGTATGCTCTGGTGCACTGGCGAACGGCTGTGAACCAGCTGACACCCTCACGTGCGAATGCAGACTCATCTGTGCTGCTAAAACAACACTAGTCGTCAGCGGCTACGGATCTGAGCCGCGTTGGACCTTCATTTAAATCGAAACTGTGACTGAAGATGGCATATTATTTAAATATTGTCAACTTGCACAACATTGTTTTTGATTTTGTTGATTTTCAAAATGCCTTCTTATGAAGATAGTTTGCAGTATGCTGTGATCTTCTTCTTTCATATGCTTTCTTGGTGTCTCAAGAACGATTCAACATCAAGAATAAGAGCTAAAAATCTGAATCAAAGGAATCGAAACCAGCCTCCGAGAGCAGTTACAGCGCGGCGCTCTATCTTCACGCGCAGAACTGCGACTGAAAAATCTCGCGTAGAGTGATCTCTCTGTTCTCACAGACTCTTCTCGCCCTGCAATGTGTAAATGCTTCCAACATCTGCTCTCACAAGACTCTGAGACACTTAAAAAAGGCGCTCACAAGTAGTAGTTAGACTAACTATCAGCGGTCATTCGACCCTAACATGAACAATACTGCGAGTATTATCTGAGAGTGAGCCCCGGACCTACGATATTTCCGAAACGGGGCAAAGACTTGATCGTGGCGCCCTCCCCCCCTCCCCCCCCCCCCTCGAGCGCTTGAGATAGAACGTCAAAAATAAAAAATAAAAGATTTAAAAAACATGTTCATTCTGTAGCGCATATCTTTCTAAAGAGTTTGGTATAAAAAACATATGTTCGGGGAAATGTAAGACATGTTAATTGGTCTTAAGTGTGCCAGAGTGCAGTGCCACGCCTCTTCACAGAGCATTCTTCTACCGCACGTCATTGTATTTCGCTCTGTGGAATTCAAAAGCGTATATTTTGTAATGGAAGCCATCAAACCTGTATTCAGGACAGTGGAAATTAAAATTTCCTGCGGTGCCTCTTCTGCTCCCAGTCGGCTGTTTGACATCGTACCCCTTTTAAAGAAAACTCGCAATACTGAATGGGATTGTTTGTGACTAAGAGAATAAGAACTCTTTAGAAAATTTGCAGTCTTTATTGCCTATTAGGCAGTAACTTTCTCTTTTCTGTGACATAAAATTAAATATAGGAAAAACAAAAGCAGTAAAGACAATAGACAAGTAAGACAGTACACATTTCTTGAATCCTTGGGTCCCAGCATTTTCTTCTCTGTAATCTTGCTACAGATTTACACGGCTTGCTTTCCTGTCTGCGAAAGAATCTATTTTTACATCATCAAAGTTCGTCAAACATTTTGCTACATGAAAAATCAAAATGTCTTTGACTAATATTGAAAAAGCTGTTAACGCGAATTATGCCCAAGACGTGTGGTTTCTCGATTTGATTACGTCTCATTTGTCACTGTCTGCTAGAGGAGACCAAACAGGACTTTCTAATATTGCAGCAATTGTAACACACGCTATATAAACGAGACTGTTTTGGCACAAATGGTCATTTTTATGTAAATAATAAATAACACGACACAATATAATTCATGAAGTACCAATATCAAATGGGCTACTACAAGAAAAAATTTTTATGTTAGGACATAGTTCTACATTTCATTCATATGCTCCAGTTTTCCAAGTATGCGATAGAAAAGCAGTAGTAGTACGAAATTTTTAAACAAATTTGGAACCATCATATTGTCATCACTAATTATCTAAATATTCCTGCCATTGTCAAAACTTGTTCTCCGGTTAACTTCACTAACCCTGCCAGAATCACTGGTTTAGTTATCTCGTGTTTATTATGTTTATTATTATGGTTCGTGAAACGCGTTTTCCGCGCTATTCCGAGAATAGAATTAAGTGGCTGCTAACCAGGGACTGTACATCTGGCCCGTAGCATTGTAGTGATCTGACAAAAACGTTCTCTTAAAATTTCATGTTCTTGGATACACCGAGAAGATATTACGTTATCTTTCTTTCTTGTTGTTCCTGTTAGTCGTTTATTTCCACTGTGATGGTCTGAACCTGTGGATTTCGCTAGTAATTATAACAACGTTTATCATTCGCACACCCAATCATCCACATAAACCAACAGCGATTGGGATTCACCCATTCGGGTTTATTCGGCTCTGCTCGTATAGCTCCACTCTCATTTGTCTGCGGCAAAGTCTTATTTTTTGATGCGTCTGGGAGTCCCCTGGCAGAGACATTATGTACACTATGGACGCATTGAAAAATCAACTTATGATTCGTTCAGAAATCAATTTAGAATGTGTACAAAAATATTCAAAAACCAACAGGGATGTGTTCAAAATCATATGAACAACCGATAGACCAACGTGCCCTGTATCCGAGGCGCTTTACGAAACAAGGGTTTTTTTTTCTTCAAGAGTATGAATGTGGTGCCTCCTGAAATTGCCGCCCAGCGCAGATACCCTGGTTTGCCCTCCCCCCCCCCCCCCCCCCCCCCTAGATCCGGGCCTGCTGAGAGCGAAAAACTCTTACGTGTATCCCAGACCTTAGAAAAACGCGCTGTTCTACCACCTCCAACGTTCCCCTCGAGTAAGGGCTATGAAGACAAAAGTGTACAGGCAATTGGTTTTTCACTCTGTACAGTTGCTACCGTACAGCACAGGCGAGGAGGAGGGATAATGTAACTTACTCTGTGTTACATCCAACAGGATGGAGCAACTGCCCATGCAGACGGCAGAACCTTGGAGCACAATTTCACAATCTTCACGCCTGACAGACTTGTTAGCAGAGACCATCCTGGTCGCGGCCTTAGCTGGACACCCAGGTCACCTGATCTGTCGGTGTGCGATTACTCTGTGTGGGGAGCCCTCAAGTCTAAGGTGTATCGTAACGACCCTCATAGTACTGAAGAACTGCAGCACAACACTGGGATGAGAGTGCAAGCAATTCCAGCAGTCCAGCTTCGATCCATGTGCAGCTATTTGCTGATCAAGGCTCAAAAGTGCCAAGAGATGAATGGTGGTGGTCACTTTCAGCATGTGCTATAGTCAGGTTAGTACTGCATTTCCTTTGTCCTGCTGTGTTTCTTTGTATCCTGCAACTCTTGTTCTCAGGGCCACTTTAATTTGCCTGATTGCACTGTCTTCCCATTTAGTGAACACTAAACATGGAGCAATGGAACGGTGTGCAGTGTGCCTTTGCAATAAAAGCCTTTTACAAGAATGGAAGCATTGGGGCCGGGTTTTCAGAATTTCAGCGTCATTTCAACACCGGACGGCATGGCCATGTCTCCTCAGCACGCGCAGTCGACACCTGTGGCCCTAAGTTTGAAGCAACAGGTTCTGCATTGAAGAAAAAATCTTCAGGGAGAAAATAAATGGGCTGTGCGAACTGCGCTCTGTTCTACGTCACACAGAGTCTCTACAGTTGCATCGTTGGAGTGTTCAACGAATTCTGAAAGTAGACTTAAAGTCCCATCCGTACAAACTGCAAATAATTCAGCAACTTCACCTTAACGATCCCCTAATGCACAGACAATATGCTGAACGCATGTTAACAAAAGTGTACGGTGAGGACAACCTGCGAATGTCGGATGAAGCTGAGTTCCACCTCAGTGGCTTTGTCAAAAATTGGTCTCAGCAAAAATTACGTCGGCCACACGAGCGTCCATTGCGCAGCAACAAAATTACTGAATAGTGCGCCATGTCACTGAGTGGCGTTATAGGCCCCTATTGTTTTGTAGATGATGACGGGTGGGTGTACAACCACTGTAACGTCTGTTTGGTATGCTGCCATAATAGAAAGTTTAGTTGCGCCAATAGTTGGTTTCAATACGACGCACGGATATCGATGGGAGCTGTGTGACGATTGTTTGAAAATCGCGCCATTTCAAGGCCTCAGTTCACCTGACCTGACAGCGTGCGACTTTATCTTGCGTGGTCACCTTAAGAGCGCAGTTTATCGTACTCGATCGGCTTCCACCGCAGAACATAAAGCAAGAAACCGAAAGGAAATCTCCAGGATTCCTATTGAGATGTTTGAACGAGTCACGCATAACGTTCCTGCAGCAATGTATGTGCCGAAGGGGAGTTCATCTATCGGGTGTATATTCGAGAAATAAAAATGCTTGTGACATTAAATAACGGCATACTATTCACTATACATTTATTTAAATAAAAAATGTGTAAGGTAATTGTGCTTATCCATTAGTCTCCATTCCAAAATTTCCCATTCTTTTGAGTCATCCTGTACTACACAGTGGCTTTTGGAGTATGCATGTACAAGTTGCTCCTATAAGGTTCTTCATGCCAATAAACCCTCATTTCCTACCATTAGTTTCTCTTCTCAAAGTACCTAGTTAAGGATCCTTTGCCATCTGTATACGTAAGGAGCGATGTGTCCCAGTGGTTAGCGCACTGAACTCGCGTTCGGGACGACGACGGTTCAAATAAAAATGGTTCAAATGGCTCTGAGTGTGGTGTCACCGCCAGACACCACACTTGTTAGGTGCTAGCCTTTAAATCGGCCGCGGTCCGCTAGTATACGTCGGACCCGCGTGTCGCCACTATCAGTGATTGCAGACCGAGCGCCGCCACACGGCAGGTCTAGAGAGACTTCCTAGCACTCGCCCCAGTTGTACAGACGCCTTTGCTAGCGATGGTTCACTGACAAATTACGCTCTCATTTGCCGAGACGATAGTTAGCATAGCCTTCAGCTACGTCATTTGCTACGACCTAGCAAGGCGCCATTACCAGTTACTATTGATGCTGTAAAACATGTACCGTCAAGAGCGATGTTCACCAATTATGGATTAAAGTTAAGTATTCCAGCAGCTACGCACGTTTTTTGTTAGTCTCATTTCCTTGACCTGTTCCAGACCTCACGCCAGCCTGCGTGAGCTAAAACGCGTGCCTTTCGGCTTCCTCTCATAGTGGGTTGGCTGTCTTGCCAATCCACAACACTGAGCACTATGGGACTTAATATCTGAGGTCATCAGTCCCCTAGAACTTAGAACTACTTAAACCTAACCAATCTAAGGACATCACACACATCCATTACCGAGGCAGGATTCGAACCTGCGACCGTAGCGGTCGCGCGGTTCCAGACTGAAGCGCCTAGAACCGTCCGGTCACAACGGCCGGCACGGTTCAAATCCGAGACCGCCCATCCAGATTTAGGTTTTCTCTGATTTCCCTAAATACCACGATTGTTCCCTTGTAAGGGCACGGCCGATTTCCTTCCCCATTCTTGAAACATTCCGAGCTCCAATGACCTAGATGTCTACGGGACGTTAAACCCTCATCTTCCTTCCTTCTTCCTTTCCTGTATAAATGAGACACAGGAATTTTGGGACATACTGCACAGTAGCCTGCAATGCCGAGAACAAAGTGTTCACTTGCCAAAGCTTACCGCTCAAGACAGGTGTCCGTCTGTAAGCGCCAAGACTGGGCGTGGTGTCGGAGCAGCGAGACTTCCGTCTGACTCTGTCCTTGCCCGCCAAGGTCGACTAGAGGGCCCTCTGTTTGACGTGCTCCTCCCCTCCCCCCTAAAAAAATACATCTCGCCCCCCCCCCCCCCCCCCCGCCTTCACACTCACGCTGCCGATGTGGAATGTGTCACGGCAGAGCGTTTTCTGTTGATGCCTCGCTCAAGCTACCAGATTGGCAGCTAGAACTTTTGCAGCATCGTGTGCGCTATTTCTAAAACTCCTGACAGACTGAAACTGTGTGACGCACTGGTACTCGAACTCAGAACCTTGCCTTTGACACGCTGTGCTCTTACCAACTCAATCAAGCCTTATGGAGAATATTCATCACACAACGGTTATTAAATAATTATACTTCCATTCCATTTGGAACTGATGACCATCACCATAAGTATCCGGTGTGACCCCCATGGGCACGTATACATTTATACCCCGCAAGCCACCCAACGGTGTGTGGCGGAGGGCACTCTACGTGCCACGATACGCTCTTGTATTCGTTGTTGTACGGGAGCAAACATTCTCTGAATGTGATGCTGAGGAATTTCTTGACACTCTCGAAACACATGCTCCCGGCTGAAGGCTAGTATGAAAGTATACGTCTCCCCATCACATCCTACAGGGTACTGGGCAGGCCAGTAAAGTAAGGAGTTTTTTGTGTGGAGTCTTGCATTATCCTGCTGCAATAAGCAATTGACACGATGGTCGTGTGGGATATGACAACACGGTTTAAAATTCTAGCCACATACTCGAGAGCATTCAGCCTCCTTTCAATCATTACGAAGTCTGTCCTGTACTCATATACAGTAGCTACCGGTTCGGCGATTTATGGCGTCTTCACTTTTGGGAAAGACTTTAATTGCACTTGCTTATAGTCTGAAAGTCCACCTTCCTGCCTTCTCGAACCTGGATGCTTTGAAGTTCTGAAACTGACGCAGGAAGATACTACACAGAAGAAGCCTAAATTAACAACCGAACGAGGTGGCGCAGTGGTTAGCACACTGGACTGGCATTCGGAAGGACGACGGTTGAAACCCGCGTCCGGCCATCCTGTTTTATGTTTTCCGTGATTTCCCTAAATAGCTTCAGGCAAATGCCGGGATGGTTCCTTTGACAGAGCACGGACGACTTCCTTCTCCGATGAGACCGACGACCTCGCTGTTTGGTCTCTTCCCCCAAATCAATCCAACCCCACCCTAAATTAAACCCGCTGGTAATGCTGTATTCAGTAGGAGATAATTCCTGACATGTCTCCTTGTATCTGACTGTGTGGGTATCAGAGTTCGAGCTCGTGCCTACACACGACTGTTCAAAGTTCACAACCAGGGCATTCTGATCGTATGAAAAGTACACTCGTGGCAGGATCCAATCAATACCTGCACTGCGTGTTATTGATGACAACACCACTAAAGCAGAGATACTAAACAGGTTTTCCGAAATTCCTTCAAAAGAAGACAAAGTAAATATTCCGGAATTCGAATCAAGTACAACTGCCAACATGAGTAACTTAGAAGTAGATATCCTTGGTGTAGCAAAGCAACTTAAAATACATGAGAAACGCAAGGCTTTCGGTCCAGATTGTATACAAGTCAAGTTCCTTTCAGAGTGTGCTTCATTTTTAGGAATCATCTACATCCGTTCGCTAGTTGAAAGATCCGCATCCAGGGACCGGAAAGGTGCACAAGTCACACCAATACGCAAGAGAGGAAATAGGAGTAATCTGCTGAATTACTGACCCATATCACTAACATCGATTTTCAGTAGGATTTTGTAACATCATGAATCACCGCGAAGAACGATTTATTGACAAATAAACACTGATTCAGAAAATATCGTTCTTGTGAAACACAACTAGCTCTTTATTCTCACTAAGTAAAAGTGCTATCTACAGGAGACGTCGAACCATATTTCCAGATGGCTTTTGACACCGTGCCTCACATGCACCGCCGGCCGCGGTGGTATCGCGGTTCTAGGCGCTCAGTCCGGAACCGCGCGACTGCTACGGTCGCAGGTTCGAATCCTGCCTCGGGCATGGATGTGTGTGATGTCCTTAGGTTAGTTAGTTTTAAGTAGTTCTGAGTTCTAGGGGACTGATGACCTCAGATGTTAAGTCCCATAGTGCTCAGAGCCATTTGAACCTCACATGCACCGACTGATTAAATTTCCTTTGGACTGTCGTCTTAGCTGTGAGATTGGATTCCTGATTTCCTGTTAGAAGCATCACACTTCGTAGTAACAGACGGAAAGTCATGGAGTAAAACAGAAGTAATATCTGGCGTTCCTCAAGGAAGTGTTATAGGCCCTCTGTTGTTCCTGATCTACATAAACGATTTAGGAAACAATCTGAGCAGTTCTCTTAGACTGATTGCAGATGATGCTGTTATTTAGCGTCGTGTAATGTCATCAGACGATCAAAACGAATTGCAAAATGATTTAGATGAGAGAGCTTAAGGTGCAAAAAGCGACAATTGACTCTAAATCCTGAAAACCGTGCGGTCATTCAAGTAATACTAAAAAGAACACACTAATTTTCTGTTGCACGATACATCACACACATCTAAAGACTGTACTCAACAAAAAATTAGAGATTGCAATTATGAGTAACTTAAATGGGAACGGTCGCATAGACAATGCTGTGAGGAAAAGTAACATAAGACAGAGACTTCTGGCAAAACACTTGGAAAATGTTGCTTACACTACGTTTGTCCACCCTCTTCTGGAGTAATGCTGTGCGATCCACTTTAGATAGGACTAATGGAGGACATTGAAAAAGTTTAAAGAAGGGCAGTTTGTTTTGTATTGTCGCGAAATGGAGGAGAGAATCCTACTGATATGCTACACGAACTGGGGTGTCAGTCATTGAAACAAAGGCGTTTTTGGTTTCGGCACGATCAGTATATACGAGGGCTGAAATTTCAATCACCAACTTTCTGCTCAGAGTGTGAAAATATGTTTCGGCGCGCAACTACATAGAAAGTAGTCATTATCGTAATAAAATAAGAGAAATCAGAGCTCGCACGGGAAGATTTACGTGCTCGTTTTTCCTGCGCGCTGTTCGAGAGTGGAATGGTAGAAAAGTAGCTTACAGGTGGTTCGACGAACCCTCTGACAGGCATTTAATTATGAATTGCAGAGTAATCATGTAGATGTAGATCTACGCAATCGAACGCTTCGAAAGACCATAAAATATGACCAACTGGCGACATTTCATTATTTAAGGCCTGTAACATTTGATGACTTAAGCAACCCTTCTAGGACCCATTGTGATATTCTAAACAAATTGTTTCTATTTAAATGTGAGGCTACCCTTCAGAAATGTTGGAACATGTGATGCAATACTGACCTTACGACTTATCTTAGAAGAAAGATTAAGAAAAGGCAAACCTACGTTTCTAGCATTTGTAGACTTAGAGAAAGCTTTTGACAATGTTAACTGGAATACTCTCTTTCAAATTCTGAAGGTGGCAGGGGTAAAATACAGGGAGCGAAAGGCTATTTACAATTTGTACAGAAACCAGACAGCAGTTATAAGACTCGAGGGGCATGAAAGGGAAGCAGTGGTTGGGAAATGAGTGAGACAGGGTTGTAGCCTCTCCCCGATGTTATTCAATCTGTATATTGAGCAAGCAGTAAAGGAAACAAAAGAAAAATTCAGAGTAGGTATTAAAATTCATGGAGAAGAAGTAAAAACTTTGAGGTTCGCCGATGACATTGTAATTCTGTCAGAGACAGCAAAGGACTTGGAAGAGCAGTTGAACGGAATGGATAGTGTCTTGAAAGGAGGGTATAAGATGAACATCAACAAAAGCAAAACGAGGATAATGGAATGTAGTCGAATTAAGTCAGGTGATGTTGAGGGAATTAGATTAGGAAATGAGACACTTACAGTAGTAAAGGAGTTTTGCTATTTGGGGAGCAAAATAACTGATGATGGTCGAAGTAGAGAGGATATAAAATGTAGACTGGCAATGGCAAGGAAAGCGTTTCTCAAGAAGAGAAATTTGTTAACATCGAGTATAGATTTAAGTGTCAGGAAGTCGTTTCTGAAAGTATTTGTATGGAGTGTAGCCATGTATGGAAGTGAAACATGGACGATAACTAGTTTGGACAAGAAGAGAATAGAAGCTTTCGAAATGTGGTGCTACAGAAGAATGCTGAAGATAAGGTGGGTAGATCACGTAACTAATGAGGAGGTATTGAATAGGATTGGGGAGAAGAGAAGTTTGTGGCACAACTTGACTAGAAGAAGGGATCGGTTGGTAGGACATGTTTTGAGGCATCAAGGGATCACAAATTTAGCATTGGAGGGCACCGTGGAGGGTAAAAATCGTAGAGGGAGACCAAGAGACGAATACACTAAGCAGATTCAGAAGGATGTAGGTTGCAGTAGGTACTGGGAGATAAAGAAGCTTGCGTAGGATAGAGTAGCATGGAGAGCTGCATCAAACCAGTCTCAGGACTGAAGACCACAACAACAACAACAACAACCCTTCAGTATATACGAGGGCTATCCACAAAGTACATTACGTTTTGGAATTAAAAATAAATAAAGTATTGAAATTTTTTTTAATCATATACAGATGAAAGCCACACTTAAATACTACTTTTGTACATAGTTGCCATTTAAATTAAGGCACTTATCGTAGCGATGGACGAGCTTGGAAATTCCTTCGTCGTAAAATTCGGCCGTCTGCGCCTTCAACCACGTGGTTACCTCTTCTTGAAGCTGTGCGTCGTCATCAAAACGCTGCGTAGCTAACCACTTCTTCATTGCTGGGAATAAGTGGAAGTCGCTCGGTGCCAGGTCGGGACTGTACGGCGGATGGGGAAACAACTCCCACTTAAAAGATTCGAGAACTTCACGAGTGGCATTTGCCGTGTGGGCCCGGGCGTTGTCGTGAATCAGCAAGATCTTTGAGCCCAACTTTCCCCTGCGCTTGTTTTGTATTGCTCTTCTGAGGTTGTGCAGAGTTTGGTAATACCTTTGACAGCTTATTGTAGTGCCTCTTTCCAGGAAATCCACAAAAATCACACCTTTTCTGTCCCAAAAGAGGTAACCACGTGGTTGAAGGCGCAGGAGGCCGAATTTTACGATGAAGGAATTTCCAAGCTCGTCCATCGCTACGATAAGTGCCTTAATTTAAATGGAAGCTATGTAGAAAAGTAGTATTTAAGTGTGGCTTTCATCTGTATATAATAAAAAAATTTCCAATTCTTTATTTATTTTTAATTCCAAAACGTAATGTACTTTGTGGATAGCCCTCGTATCTTTTTGTAATATTTTGGGAAAAGACGTCAGTAAGGTGATTGGGCGACAATTATTTGAGCCTTGTCTGCCTTGTTATGAGGAGGTTGAACAAGTGCTCATTTTAATCTGCCTGGAAAATTCCCTGTGCCAGTTACACGTTCCCCCCCCCCCCCCCCCCAACCCCCCACCCATCAACCATGGACCTTGCCGTTGGTGGGGAGGCTTGCGTGCCTCAGCGGTACAGATAGCCGCACCTTAGGTGCAACCACAACGGAGGGGTATCTGTTGAGAGGCCAGACAAACATGTGGTTCCTGAAGAGGGGCAGCAGCCTTTTCAGTAGTTGCAGGGGCATCAGTCTGGATGGTTGACTGATCTGGCCTTGTAACACTAACCAAAACGGCCTTGCTGTGCTGGTACTGCGAACGGTTGAAAGCAAGGGGTAACTACAGCCGTAATTTTTCCCGAGTGCATGCAGCTTTACTGTATGGTTAATGATGATGGCGTCCTCTTGGGTAAAATATTCCGGAGGTAAAGTAGTCCCCCATTCGGATCTCCGGGCGGGGACTACTCAAGAGGACGTCGTTATCAGGAGAATGAAAACTGGCGTTCTACGGATCGGAGCGTGGAATGTCAGACCCCTTAATCAGGCAGGTAGGTTAGAAAATTTGAAAAGGGAAATGGATAGGTTAAAGTTAGATATAGTGGGAATTAGTGAAGTTCGGTGGCAAGAAGAACAAGACTTTTGGTCGGGCGAATACAGGGTTATAAATACAAAGTCAAATAGGGGTAATGCAGGAGTAGGTTTAATAACGAATAAAAAAATAGGAATGCGGGTGAGCTACTACAAACAGCATAGTGAACGCATTATTGTGGCCAAGATAGACACGAAGCCCATGCCTACTACAGTAGTACAAGTTTATATGCCAACTAGCTCTGCAGATGACGATGAAATTGAAGAAATGTATGATTAAATAAAATAAATTATTCAGATAGTGAAGGGAGACGAAAATTTAATAGTCATGAGTGACTGGAATTCGGTAGTAGGAAAAGGGAGAGAAGGAAACGTAGTAGGTGAATGTGGATTGGGGGTAAGAAATGAAAGAGGAAGCCGCCTGGTAGAATTTTGCACAGAGCATAACTTAAACATAGCTAACACTTGGTTCAAGAATCATGAAAGAAGGTTGTATACATGGAAGAACCCTGGAGATACTAGAAGGTTTCAGACAGATTATATACTGGTAAGACAGAGATTTAGGAGCAAGGTTTTACATTGTAAGACATTTCCAGGGGCAGATGTGGACTCTGACCACAATCTATTGGTTATGAACTGTAGATTAAAACTGAAGAAACTGCAAAAAGGTGGGAATTTAAGGAGATGGGACCTGGATAAACTGACTAAACCAGAGGTTGTACAGAGTTTCAGGGAGGTCATAAGGGAACAATTCACAGGAATGGGGGAAAGAAATACAGTAGAAGAGGAATGGGTAGCTCTGAGGTATGAAGTAGTGAAGGCAGCAGAGGATCAAGTAGGTAAAAAGATGAGGGCTAGTAGAATTGCTTGGGTAACAGAAGAAATATAGAATTTAATTGATGAAAGGAGAAAGTATAAAAAAACAGTAAATGAAGCAGGCAAAAAGGAATACAAACGTCTCAAAAATGAGATCGACAGGAAGTGTAAAATGGCTAAGCAGGGATGGCTAGAGGACAAATGTAAGGATGTAGAGGCTTATCTCACTAGGGGTAATATAGATACTGCCTACAGGAAAATTAAAGAGACCTTTGGAGAAAAGAGAACCACTTGTATGAATATCAAGAGCTCAGATGGAAACCCAGTTCTAAGCAAAGAAGGGAAAGCAGAGAGGTGGAAGGAGTATATAGAGGGTCTATACAAGGGCGATGTACTTGAGGACAATATTATGGAAATGGAAGAGGATGTAGATGAAGATGAAATGGGAGATATGATACTGCGTGAAGAGTTTGACAGAGCACTGAAAGACCTGAGTCGAAACAAGGCCCCGGGAGTAGACAACATTCCATTAGAACTACTGACGGCCTTGGGAGAGCCAGTCCTGGCAAAACTCTACCATATGGTGAGCAAGATGTATGAGACAGGCGAAATACCCTCAGACTTCAAGAAGAATATAATAATTCCAATCCCAAAGAAAGCAGGTGTTGACAGATGTGAAAATTACCAAACTATCAGTTTAATAAGTCACGGCTGGAAAATACTAACGCGAATTCTTTACATACGAATGGAAAAACTAGTAGAAGCCGACCGTGGTGGAGATCAGTTTGGATTCCATAGAAATACTGGAACACGTGAGGCAATACTGACCCTACGGCTTATCTTACAAGCTAGATTAAGGAAAGGCAAACCTACGTTTCTAGCATTTGTAGACTTAGAGAAAGCTTTTGACAATGTTGAGTGGAATACTCTCTTTCAAATTGTGAAGGTGGCAGGGGTAAAATATAGGGACCGAAAGGCTATTTACAATTTGTATAGTAACCAAATGGCAGTTATAAGAGTTGAGGGGCATGAATGGGAAGCCGTGGTTGGGAAGAGAGTGAGACAGGGTTGTAGACTTCTCCCTGATGTTATTCAATCTGTATATTGAGCAAGCAGTGAAGGAAACAAAAGAAAAATTCGGAGTAGGTATTAAAATCCATGGAGAAGAAATAAAAACTTTGAGGTTCGCCGATGACATTGTAATTCTTTTAGAGACAGCAAAGGACTTAGAAGAGCAGTGGAACGGAATGGATAGTATCTTGAAAGGAGGATATAAGATGAAGATCAACAAAAGCAAAACGAGGATAATGGAATGTAGTCGAATTAAGTCAGGTGATGTTGAGGGAATTAGATTAGGAAATGAGACACTTACAGTAGTAAAGGAGTTTTGCTATTTGGGGAGTAAAATAACTGATCATGGTCGAAGTAGAGAGGATATAAAATGTAGGCTGGCAATGGCAAGGAAAGCGTTTCTGAAGAAGAGAAATTTGTTAACATCGAGTATTGATTTAAGTGTTAGGAAGTAGTTTCTGAAAGTATTTGTATGGAGTGTAGCCATGTATGGAAGTGAAACATTGACGATAAATAGTTTAGACAAGAAGAGAATAGAAGCTTTCGAAATGTGGTGCTACAGAAGACTGCTGAAAATTAGATGGGTAGATCACATAACTAATGAGGAGGTGTTGAATAGGATTGGGGAGAAGAGAAGTTTGTGGCACAACTTGACTAGAAGAAGGGATCGGTTGGTAGGACATGTTCTGAGGCATCAAGGGATCACCAATTTAGTACTGGAGGGCAGCGTGGAGGGTAAAAATCGTAGAGGGAGACCAAGAGATGAATACACCAAGCAGATTCAGAAGGATATAGGTTGCAGTAGGTACTGGGAGATGAAGAAGCTTGCACAGGATAGAGTAGCATGGAGAGCTGCATCAAACCAGTCTCAGGACTGAAGACCACAACAACAACAGTTACACGTTACATACTTCACTAAGGACATTACGTATTAAGTTAGAACAAATTTTCAGGATTTTCTTTGAAATTTGAGAAAGACCGCATGACCTTTCTCGTTTTAGAATTTTTGTAATTCCACTAACTCCTCCCGGCCATGCATTACTGTGGCTCAGTCTGGTTAAATGGAAAATCACACGTTTGTAGTACGTGTGGTAATTGGGTACAAGTCCTAATCTCCTTATCTCCCACTTTCTGTCCACCTACTCATCCCCCTCTCTTTGTACACACCCTGCTCCTCCCCTCCCTCTCTCTCCATATCCCCCTGAACCCTCTCTCACTTCTGTCCCTATCCATCACCTCCTCCCTCCTTTCTACGTCCATCTTCTCCTCCATATCATAATACAGGGTGACTATTATTGAACTATATGAAAACAAAACGTAAATTAGTTACAAACTACGGGGTGCACACACTTTTTCAACGTGTAAACGTCGCTATATATATACGGATTTAGGTTATGTTATGTTCGATATGCCTGCCATCATTGGTGACGATGTGGCGCAGACAAATAACGAAATTCTGCATGACCCGCTGAAGTCTCTGAACACCGGACCATCGATGACCTCGTGGAAAGGCTGTTTTCAGCTGGCGCAGACAAATAACGAAATTCTGCATGACCCGCTGAAGTCTCGGAACACCGGACCATCGATGACCTCGTGGAAAGGCTGTTTTCAGCTCAGCAATAGCTTGGGGTTATTGCTGTACACCTAATCTTTAATATAGCCCAACAAAAGAATATGGCGGGCAATCGAGGCCAATGCCAATGGCCTCTGCGTACCATAGAACTAGAATGAGTTCCCCAGAGTGCTCCACCAGGACATCAAACACTCTCCTGCTTCGGTGGGGTCGAGATACGTCTTGCCTGAACCACATCCTGTCGCAACCATGGTCACTTTGGATAATGGAGATGGTATCATCTTCCAAACCCTTCAAGTACCATTTGGTAGCCACCGTGCCATCAAGGAATATCGCACCGATTATTCAGTGACTGGACATTGCACACGACAAAGTCACCCGTTGAGGGTGAAGAAACTTCCCGATCGCGAAAAGCGGATTCTCGGTGCCCCAAATGCGCCAATTTTTTTTATTGACGAACCCATCTAAATGACAGCTGGCTTCGTCGCTAAAGGTGCGTGGGCATGCACATACAAATCCCCATCATGCTCCGTGGCCACACGTGCAGTTTGAACGTCCTGCCGTAACTCGTTCAGAAGTTATGACGATTTTATTGCATATAGTGTGAGCGTGTAGGTGCTGTTCTGGTATTCCGCACAACGGATCAATCTGAGATGTACCCTTTAACCTGTGGCTCCTGCAAGATGCAATTTCCACCCCCGCACTACTACAGAAGTCAGACAGACGCTCCTAACGTTCTAAAGAAAAATATCTGAAAAACTTTCAGCAAAAATATCTTCTGGAGTCGTCCGCTGTAAGGAAATGACACAAAAATTCACAAAATTTCTTACGTAACTAGTGGGATACTTGGGTACTGGAGTAGTGCTAGTTAGTGTAAGAAAAACATGAAACTAACGAAAATTATTATTTATTTGGCAAAAATCCTGAGAAATCACAATGGCACTTTTAGTTATGAATTGTTTCCGGGTTCTTTTCGGAATGTGAAGTTACCTCTTAAGGATTGGATTCGCTAATGAAATTTCTATACAAAGTTTAAGATTGTTATTGACTTGTCAGAATGGCTGAGAAACGCGCCTACTCAACTTGAATAATATTCGGTTAGAATGTTGCTAGGTACGGTCGAGGCTGTTACGTGTGAAATACAGTGAAGTGTACTGTTGTGGAGGAAATATGGGGCTCGCAAGAGCTGTAGCGCACAATACCGTAAGCTGCGATGACTGCTGTCTGCGCCGCTCGCTGTTGACAAATAAGATAACTCTCGTTCTATCTGGATTGACCTTCGCCAATCAAACTCTCCCTACGCGTTGATGAAGTCAAGGACTGCTAGTCTAACTCACTCGCCCCTAGTCTGACTATTGGCGTGGTACACCGGTCAGATAACCAGTCCACCGCAATGCCATTCAAAAAATCGCTCGCAGGCGTTTAACTATAACTCTGTCCGTTCACACCGCACAATAAGTTTGGCGGCCAACACAGTGACTTAATCGCAAGGACTCAATATAGAGTCGCACTTCGATTCGCTTTGAGTACACGTATGAGCACGCACGCTCTCGTTACGTGTTCTCGCTCCAAGAGCGACAATGGAACGGCCCCTCTGTATGCCAGACGTGAAGGGGTATATCTTTCGGTCTCTTCCATTACTCCTTCAGCTCAAGGCGTCAGGACTATCGTCTGCCAATCAGCATTGCTCTTCTAAAATGGGAGAATGACGTTTCGTTTAAGGCGAACAATCCGGAAATCTGCAGTATCGGTGTTTGGCTTTTGCTGTCTCCCTGTGAAAAATCTCTGAAACTGCATGCTATGTGTAAAGAATGCATAGGCTGGCCGCTCCCACACAATGTAGTGGAATTTGCTTTTAAGCCGAACACGGGGTCGTCCTTTCACTCGGGCAAACGCTGTCAGTCAGCTCTACGGGCGGTCACCGGCCGACGTAGATGGGTTGGGACCGGCCTTCTGGCATGCAGCTGCCTCTCTCGAACTAGGAGATCCTGTGACCGTCGTGTCTGGAATGTATGTGTGTACGCCAGCCTCCAATATTTCAACCACGGTGCACACTTGCGATTTATTAGTTATTTGCATATCGTTTACATCAATTCATACAACATTGACTTTATCTTATCGAGTTTGGGTTCGAATGAAGCGTCTTGATGTGCGGAATATGATTGTCAGGGCGGGATATGTAAGCAATGAAGGTCAGGAGACCACGACGTCTTACAATAGTTCAATAATTCTCACCCTGTACATTCACTCGCTAGTGAAATTCGTCATAAATAATCCATCACAATTTGAGAAAAATACTGATTATGTCCATATCTGCAGCTCTTGGGGGAAAAATGACATTGTTACCAAATATAATTCTCAGTAACTAACTAATAACTCATACTCGGAGGAAGGCATGAGGGATGTGGAAGCAGCGTACCTCTCTTTGTTCGCTCAAACAGTTGGCGGTAACACGGTGACTGCAGAACGTGTAGTAGCGAGATGCACTCAGGACAACAGCGTGGCGGGCAGTGTGTCCAGAATGAGAACTCCGCGGAAAGATCGTAGCGGTATTCGACTGTCGCTGACCAACAGACGGACGATAGCAGCTGAAAGGTGGACAGAGGCAAAGGGCTGAGTGTCACCATCAACTGTGGACGACAGATTACTGGGAGCTCTGTCGAATCTCGAGTTGCTATGCTTCGTCTACAACTGAAATCAGACCGCAGTTGACAGAGACTCGCAGAGCCAGAGACAGCTGGGTCACCGAATGGCATTCTGTGGTGTTCGCATCTGTTGGTGCTGGTGAGATCGGCGCCAGTGTGCGTGTAGAAGAACTGGCGAGAGGTCACAGGGAGCGGCGATTCTCTACACGCTAACCTCTCCAACTCATCGACCCCGTAACGTCTCGCCTATTGCGCCCATTAATATTTAATTATAATTCCCAAGTACGTGACCAGGTTACCAGAGTTCTAATTTCTAATACCACTGGGAGGCCAAACGATGCACAGGTGAGGGGAATTTTATGTGTACTAGCAGTGTAAATGACAATGCTGCAGAAGTCTTTCACTTGTACGAGCCACAATACTGTACAGCCGGTGGACTTCTGGCAGCTGGCCACCTACAGCGTTCGCTACGATAGAGGGGCTATGATACGACGGCAGCCCGACTGTGACTGCAGTCTGCTTCTGATATCTGTTCAGTTGTTGACTAAATTGTTTTGAATCAAGACTGATGCGTCAGGCCAAGAATTCTTTAAATCGTCTGAATTGAAACTGAACTCGACTTAGAGTTAGACAGGAAAATACGGCGCAGCTATTCAGCTAAGATTCATCTTTCGTAGCTGCTGCCTTGACGCCGCTATCCGATTCCACTAATCTTGCCTTGACTGTCTCTATTTTTCTGCCGATGTATAGATGTATGTTTGGCTCATGCTATCCCATCGGGATGAGGAAATTGCATCCTTGCGAATACTGACAGGGTTCAATTTTGGTTGTTGTTGCTGTCTTCGGTCCAGAGACTGGTTTGATGCAGCTCTCCATGCTACCCTATCCTCTGCAAGGCTCTTCATATCCGAGTAACTACTGCAACCTACATCCTTCTGCATCTGCTTAGTGTATTCATCTCTTGGTCTCCCTCTACAGCCCTCCGCTGAGGCCGAGCGGTTCTAGGCGCTTCAGTCCGGAACCGCTCGGTAGCTCCGGTCGCAGGTTCGAATCCTGCCTCGAGCATGGATGTGTGTGATGTCATTAGGCTAGTTAGGTTTAAGTAGTCCTAAGTCTAGGGGACTGATGACCTCAGATGTTAAGTCGCATAGTGCTTAGAGCCATTTGAACTGATTAGTTACAGAAAAGAAACACTCATTTTATCAGACATAAATACTACTAGAAAAGAACTTGTGATGAAATTACATGATTGTAGTCTGCTTTTTAGATGGACCTGTTGTTAATGTGAACGCGAAGTTTCAAGCATCTGAGTAAGATTTGAAGTATTGACCAGCGAATAGAACAAGTAATTTACCGATCTTCACAAAAATTATATTAAAGTCAATATGAGAAATAACGTCATTAACTGTATATCAAAATGCTCAGCAAGAAGCACTTCTAGTGTCCAACTGTTTTCATCCTACAAGAGTTTCCGTTTCTTAATTAGAGCCATGTAAACTTCATGAAAATTGTGAGAATTTTACCAAGTGTGCACAAGCAAGTTACCTTAAAGCGATCACGAGCATTCTGGAAACGTCTTTCCAAGAAGGGACTTAGTATTCTGGCCTCCGAGCAGCACTCGGCTGTCGCAAGCGAATAGTAGATTCCCGTTGCAAGATGACGACAAAATTAGTTTCTCCTGTTTTTACGATCAATATCACACAGAACGCGAATATTTTTTGTATACGAAGTTCTCGTTAACGCGTTACAGTCTCTTCCTAGAAGTTTATTTGCAGTATCAAATATTTCTTTGACTTAAATTTTCATGCGTTTTTCGAAAAAATTAGTAAATACAATATCCTGAGCATTATTTCGGTTTATTTACCGTGTAAATAACGTAAAAACTGAAAAAACGTTCAGGCATAAGGACTCGTCCCCAACGTCCATCGGATTACTGTTTCGTACTCTTTCAGCTGCTCCAAGCACGCCCTGAAAACTGCACTGACTTTCGAGTAGATGGCTCACGTCTTACACGACCCGCGCAAAAAGTGTTTTTTTTTTTTTTTTTTTCTAAACGCTTGGCCATCAGGAGCTGCCACTTCTGTCACTTCCATTTCTGGCCGGGCCTTGCATGTACCATAAACTTTGACGAAATCGGTGATGACGAGTAGGAGCGATCCCCTTGATGGCAAAAAACGAAAAAAGGGAAGATGGGAAAAATATTTATTTCTGTCTCCGTTTTTAACAACAGAGAACGTTAGCTGAAACACACAGTTCTTAATACCTTCTTGCACAACTACAAAATGCTGATGTGTACTTTAATGGTTTGAAACAGTCATATCGCTTCTTTCATGGAGTCTTATGACCGCTCTGAAAGAAAAGGTAGCTGACAACGTTTTTCAGTGCGTTTTCGCAACCCTTGTTCACTCAATCGGGCAGACACCGTTGGCAACAGCGGACCTGATCTTTCACGCAGTTCAGTGTATCGACGGCCGATTTGACGAGAATGGCGAAGAACGCGCCTTCACAGTCGCTGGAGCCGACTATTATCAAGATGCTGAAGTTTGTCACGAGTAAACAAGTACGTAATATAAACACATCTACAGAGTGTCTCAAGGAATTGTGAAACGGTCCTGTAGCCAGCTTTCATTAGTCCGGTAGCCCATTTTCACTAGTATTTCTCTTTCCTTCCTTGTTTCTCTTTTCCCATAATTATCATAGTGGTGTGATTGAATGAATGTGGTTGTGTGTCACGTTGCTAGACGGTGGCGTAGTCTGCTGCAGAAAGTCTGCGATAGTCGTACAGATTCAGCAGCAGTGGTACAGAATAGCCAACTCTCGTAGTGGTCAAGTCGGCAAAGAGGTTTTCGCTACTTGTGAGAAATCCACCTGCGTTAGGTTGGTGGCGTGTAGTGGGACGCGAAATTGAAGCGTCACCACTCCACCAGTGTCAGCCCAGTTTTCAGGTGAATATAGGTTTATTTTAACTTTTTGTTTATGTATTTTTTGTAATATTTGTAATGGTTGTGAATTGTCTAAAGGTTGTATTTATTTTTTATGTTTCATGTACGGAGAGGGCGGCGCAACGAACGGAGACAGCATCTTCGTTGCCGGGACCAGAGAGAAAAATGCAGGCCACTATACGTCGCGGGGCGACAGCCAAAGAGCAACAGAAGATCCTGAAACCGAGGTGTTGCGTCGTGCTTCTAAAAATTGAAAAATTGTGATTTTTTAATATTTTGTACAACAATGACGTCATAGAAAGTTTAATCATGTGTAAATGTTCAGTCGTATCTTGTCAAGGCTCAGGTTCACGTCTATATGTATGAAGCTAATAAAGTAGTGTATACTATTATACGTGTTCCGAGAATTTATTTATGAAGAATTATGTGAATGAATTAATAATCTATTTGACAAGATCATTAATTTTGACAACGTTCATCGCGAGTTTGGGTCTTGAAAGTTTATGCAATGTGGTTCTAATATTTATTAAATCAGATAACTTGCGTTAATATAACTTCTGAGAAGAAACAAAACGACATCTAAATTGAAAAAGTTTGTGAAAACCAATAGGATTGAGTGACGTAATTCTGCGCATACGACTCAAATGATGATGTTTTAATTACAGTTTCGTTCAAGAACCATTCAGAGACAATTTAAAAAGAGTTTAAATAATTTTGAAGTGTGTTGTAACTGACGTAGGTGACGAAGTCTGCACATGGTCATATGTCCAAAGAAAATCATTTATACAAAACTTACGTCGTTACACTACAGGCGGAAATGGCATCTTTGGGTTTTCCGGGCCACGCGGAGCGTGGAAGAGGCTGGAGAAGAGGGAGGCAGCCTGCCGCCGGTACGGGAAGCGTCCACAGCTGTGCTCCAGTCGAAGGAGGGTGAGTTAGACTGACCGCGTGGCGCGCTGTTACTTGGCGAGGGGAGAGCTGTTAGCTTTTGGTCTCGCTTTTCAAATCTGGAAGATTGCTTTGCCTTGTCGCAGCAAGGAATGCAAAACTTTGGCAGATTTTCCTTTTAGCAAATTTCTGTAGCAAACTTGGATCCGCCGGAAGAGCGCCACACAAAGGTGTCGATAAGAAGTGAGCACTCGCTTCTGTATGAATGTCTGTTTGCCTTCAGCTGTGCCTGCATAAGCTTTCACCTTTCTAAATATTTAAAGCTTTGCCTTCTCGTAAATTTTCCTTGCTTTATGTGTCTTTAGTCCGTGGGGAGCCAACCACGTGGTAGAACATTATAGTTGTTGGGCTACCGGCATCACTAACTGCCCGATCGCATGTTTGTTTTAGATAATGTTAACATGATTGTGTGATGTGATATGGTTGGAATTTGGCACTATACCTAGAAATTATGTCTCCGCAAACCACGTGTTATCAGGAATCGTGTACATGCCTCACATCCTTATCGTAGGAATAAATGATTTTATCTACAATTTTCTCTTGTGTTCCGAGATTACGTTTTTGCACCTAAGCCACTCACCTCGTAGCTTTCCCGTTAGCACATCCAATGCGTTTCCTTATGCACAGGTCCAGTGATTAGTCTCCCCCTGTATTTTATAACAAATGCTTTAGATTAAGTCTTATTTTCAGGTGTGTTGCTTGGAGCTGATCTTCTGCACAGTGTTCTTGTATGTGCTATTTTATTTTAAATGTTTGATTGTCGTGAACAGTGCACGGGGAACACTATTAATTACATCGTATCCCCTATGAGCGACATCACAACGTATGCATTTTTGTGAGTTTTTGGTCTGTGATCAAATTAATTTATTTTCCGACTCGACCAAATCTTTGATTAGTTGTATGGTTAGAGTCAGTGGCGACCCTACTCTTCTCACGTTAATTTCATAAGCAATAAGTATTTCCATTCCCAATAATAATGAATAACCCATAGTAACAGGTTAGTTACACATGGCGACCCTGCCAGCATTTCGGTAAACCAGAGATCTTCTGATGTGCAGTGAGGATTAGTTATTTTCGGTTGGATGTGCTAATTAGTATATTGTCTTTCTGCAACACAGAATTTATTTGAATTTAGGATATAGGTGTGCATTTTCTTCCATGTTTTATTTTGTTTATGTATTACTCTATAGACATTGTGATTTAGTATTCCATTGTGCTACAAGTGTGGGTTGATTCTTGTCCTGTGTCGTGTATCGGTGTAATATAGTAAATCTTGGCTGCCTTGTGGGGACTGTGAGTCCATTAGGAGACTTTGGTACTATTCTTGTATTTTGGAGCACAGAGTAACTATCCTTATGATGGAGACGCGTAGCTGTTCAGGGAGCCACGATCGGAAAAACCAATCAGACAACAACTCTGAACAAGGACGAGATCAGAACGTCGAGTCCGACCAGGAACGAAACGCAGAAAACGCAAGCACAAGTGTTGTCCATCCTGATGCCGCTGTAGTGTATTCGAATCAGTCGATAGATGCAAATTCATTACAAACTATGCTATGGCAATTACTAGACAGTAATAAAAGGGATATCGAGGAAGCAAATAAAAGATTGAGTAGTGAAATAGTACAGGGTGTTGGGGAGAAACTGGCGATCATTGACCAACGCATCTCCGTCTTAGAAGAGGGGCAGCAAGTCATTAGCAAGCAGGTGATGGAGCAAGAAGAAAGGTTCGCTGGGAATATACGTATGCTAGCAGAACAATGCCAGAGTGAACAAGCGGCTCTTGAGTCCAGAGAAGGACAAAATTCCGCCAGGGATCTCCGCCCGTTAGCAGAACAATGCCAGAGTGACCACGCGGCTCTTGTGTCCCGAATAGAGGACACTGCTGCTAAGTGCCCGGTCCACCTTAGCGCACAGGTAGAAACCCTCAGCCAGCGATAATAGCCCTCGAGCGAGAGCAAGGGCATATGCAAACACAAGACACGGCCCACCGAGAGATGCGAGAAGAAATATCCAGGATCTCAGATGCAGTAGCCCATTAGTCTGACAATAATAGGGAAACGATTACTTCGTCATCAGTGGATGCGGACGAAATACGGTCGATGGCGAAATGTCCGCGTGGACAGTGTGAAATAAATATACAACAAAGAGGGGTTACCGAGGGACTATGTGAGCGCATGGCCCGTTTAGAACTTCACCTGAAAGGGTTAACGGCCCATGAAGTTGAAAGAAATGACGATGATTCCGGGAACGATGGCGAATTTGATCATCGTCACGATCACAGATCTCGTACCAGGTGGGAACGGCGCGGATACCCCCAGGAACATTCGCCAAGGGAAACTCACGAATTTGACTTTAAACATTTTCTAACGGTGAGGAAGTTTGAAGTCTTCCGTAACTCGGCTACGGGGATTCACCCGCGGACCTGGTTACAGCAGTTCGAGTTCTCCCTTCCTCCTACGTGGCCCAGTGCGCACAAGATAGAGTATATGTGCGGCTACCTCGAAGGTGAGCCAGCGGCGCGGATGAGGTCAATTGCACGCAATTGCTACGCTGTTGGGGAGTTTCGACAACACTTCCTGTCGATCTATTGGTCAGTGGCAGCGCAAAGTCGTGTAAAACACGGACTCATTATGCTACCAGAGTTAAACGGGTCAAAATTCTCCAGCCCTGTGCAGATGTTCGAGCACATGCTGCAGGCGAATGAATATCTTGACGATCCTTATGGTCCTGCGGAAATTATTCGTATTTGCCTGGGAAAGTTTCCAATGCAGTTGCGGCACGTTATCCTTGCAGGACTATGTAAGGATGACGTAGAGGGGTTTCGCAATTTCCTTTTAGAGCTTGAGTGCGATGCGAATGGCACCACGCAGAATTACGGTCAGGGCGCCTACGAGCAGCGGCCGCCCGAGCGAAGCCGCAGCCGTAGATTCAGGTGGCACTCCAGACGCAACGGGTCGCCTGAGAGTTACAGGACGCGCAAGCGTTGGCAGCGTCGCGATTCCTCACAGAACGCGGGCAGAACAAACGATGCCAATGGTCATCATTCGCCGAGAGGAAATCAAAGACACCCCAGGGAGTTTAGAAGATTTGGTAATGAACAGAGATTTAGGCGCAATTATAGCGGACCTAGGAACGGTAGTCGTGATCGACCACAGAATAATTATCGGACAAGCAACAACAGGAGTGCCGTAAACATTACGGGTGGTCCACCAGTGGGTGTTGGAATTCGTCCCGCAAACCCGCGGCACAATCCGCCACATGACCCTAATCAAAGGGATCAATGACTAGCGGCTGACTCGATTGGCGTCAACTTAATGAGGACCGGTGCTATTGATGATGTGTATTTGATAAAGGAAGACGTTATTATTTGTTGAGGGAGGGCCACAGTATTGGTGTGCGTGTGGTAAACCCAGTCATGTCTGTTTAGTACAGTTACAGTGTATATTTTCCAATGTTTTGATTCACTCTGGTGTGATTAAAATTAAAGTGTACATTTTCTATGAGTTGTAAGGGGTTCCCCACTATGTGTGTAGTTATTTCTTCTTCTCAGCAGAAAGGAGTAGTGTTGTGCAGCTTCAAAACGTCTGAATGTGAATGATTATGATGCTCATATGAAGTGTTTCCCATTATGGTAAGATGGCTTTCGTTTTTTGATGACTAAAAATGTATCGGGTTGGCGCGGCGAGTCAATGGTCGTAAGGTAATTCTTGATGATAAATTACAGTTGTAATGTTCTTATTCCCCTTAGGTGAGCATGATTCAGTGAGATTTTTCAAATGTACTGCGGTGTTGATGAAGCGACTTGGTGACTTGTAGGTGAAGGATTTGTGTATGAAGGGAGATTAATAGTGTTTGATTTTCAGAGTTGCCATCTTATAAGATATTTGGAAAGTGTAACTTGCCGCCACATACTACTAGGTACGGTTGAGGGCACCAGAATGTGAAATCCCAGATGACGTATACGGAAACAGCTTATAAACTCAAGCAGCTTGATATTTAATAGAGACTCAATGCGACTACATCCAAGCTGAAATAACATGATGGTAGGTGAAGACCCCTGGGGACATGTGGTGAGTAATCATGCAATCATTATGAGTATCTTATGACAGCAGTAAGTTGGGTACTCGTGGCTCTGGACAATGGATTTCTTTTGACAGTCTTTTGCATGTACTTATAGGATGAAGTGTTTATGTGTATGCTAATAGGATAGAATGATTTTTATTTCCATTGTTATGCCCACTGACCTTTTGCATTAGTCTGATGAATAGATGTTGAAACATTTACCATTTCAGATGTGACTTGAATGAACCTTCTATGTCTCATTAATCATAACTTACATTATGCAATGTCCATAGAAAAGAAGTCTCGGAAATGTTTCACAGATCAGCAAACGTGTGCTGCAAACCTTGGAGCAGCAGTCAATGAACAACGATATGGGTATTGGTGTTGAAAGGAATATTTTGTTTGTATGTGGGAATTGTAGTCGGGCTATATGGTGATGGTGACTAGTACGAGCTCTGTAGATTGTGTGTGAGGGCGTAGTTAGTAGGTATAGTTTTGTGTCTGTAGTTAGCAGCGACACCATATCCTATCCAAATCCTGACTAAACCTTGTACAAGATCTACCATGAATGATTGACAGCAGATGTAATGCTGGAACTATATTTTACAAAAAGGATTTTTTTGTTTGTTTGAATATTGGTTATGTAATTTTCCTCATTGTTTTTTATTGGTATTGTTAACAAGGCCCTTCCTGTCAAGTTGATTTTGGCCAATATTCCACGTATTGATCAGGAGTAAAAGAAACTCCGCTGATTTTGTGGTAATCTGTACACATGATATTTTGTAATGATCTCTTTGAGCGCAGTTCTTAAGTGGGTGCAAGGCCGCCTAGGGAGCCTCTGCGTCAGAAAGCACAGGGCTTGGTCCACCCTGCTATCAATGGCGAGGCAGTAGTGCGGTGAGCGGTCACAGCTGTTTCCCCATCAGAGAGGAGGGGATGCTGGTCTTCCTCCAAGCCCAGGCTCACACCGGGGCCCGCAGGCGTGTACCCACGGCAGCGCCAGCTGATGGCCGGCGTTCCACTCCATGCGCTAGTCATCTGACAAGCGAAAGGTAAAGTATGACTCACGCCAGGCGAGGCCGCCGATCCCTGAGCGCTGCTAGTCCAGACGGCCGCTGCGGTGAGCTAACGCCCACTGCCCGGAGGGACACGGGTCCCACCACTGACGCATCAGCTGAGACGGTGCAAAGCCGTGATAAGCGGGTCTCAAGCCCGACACCCGCACGAGTTTACGTCGACCTCGATGCGATGGAGAAGAGCACGTGTCTCTCCATTGACACGACAGGAGACAGGGGCGTGTGTCGTAAAACACATTCCTCCGCAACACATGGACGACGACCGCCAAGCCGCCTTCTCGATGGTGAGGCGGGGCCCACAGGCGACGATGTCCTGCAAATCTGCAACGTCGAACCATCCCACAGTATGGACGCAGAGGGTGGAAACGGGCACGAGGCAACGTCGCGGGGTGCTGTCTAGGATGAACAACCTTTGTTACAACGGACGATACAATCCACGCCGCGTCGAACTCCCCAGTTCAGTGTTGTGGTCCCCTAGTAGCTTATCCTCCAAGTTGCCTTTATAAGAGACACCCACCCCAGCACCTAAAGAGAATACCCAGTGAAACTACCATGTGACGAAACTGAAAAATGACAGCGTGTCAACGAGCTGGTTTCTGGATGTGTTGTTGTACTCATGTCTTATTTTCCATAGGTGGTTATTTACCGGCTGTCATTCCATTGGGTTCATTAATGATTTTGTGTCACTGTATTTGTTATCCACGTTGAGTTTTGCACTTTCACTTAGATGTTTTTGTATATGTCTGCACCAGCTGACACTCCTTTGGTTCTTGGTAATGATTTTGCATAATTGTATTTGTTTATATATGTATATATTTCGTGTACCTGTTCATCTATGTCTCTGTGTTAATTTTTGATAATTGGTTAAAGCACTTTTAAAATAATATCTCATGTTTGGGGTCGTAGTAGGTCAGATGACATGATGTTAGCGTACAATATCACGCTTAATTTAATTTGTTCTGTTTGCTTTGCCGACCGCATGAGATCACAATTATTGACTAAGGTCAGATAAAACTCACTTGGATATAAGAGACCAATCAATTCTTTTGTGCTGCTGTTTGCCTGTTGCAATTGTTAATCGTTAGGGTATGTTTGTATCGAAGACTGTTGGCGAATCTCCTAGCATGGCGAGAAAATTCGCGGCACGGTCTTCTCCGGGACGTTTGGGGTGATGAAACGGTCCTGTAGCCAGCTTTCATTAGTCCGGTAGCCCATTTTCGCTAGTATTTCTCTTTCCTTCCTTGTTACTCTATTCCCATAATTATCATAGTGGTGTGATTGAATGAATGTGGTTGTGTGTCACGTTGCTAGACGGTGGCGTAGTCTGCTGCAGAAAGTCTGCGATAGTCGTACAGATTCAGCAGCAGTGGTACAGAATAACCAACTCTCGTAGTGGTCAAGTCGGCAAAGAGGTTTTCGCTGCTTGTGAAAAATCCACCTGCGTTAGGTTGGTTGCGGAAATGGCATCTTTGGGTTTTCCGGGCCACGCGGAGCGTGGAAGAGGCTGGAGAAGAGGGAGGCAGCCTGCCGCTGGTACGGGAAGCGTCCACAGCTGTGCTCCAGTCGAAGGAGGGAGAGTTACACTGACCGCGTGGCGCGCTGTTACTTGGCGAGGGGAGAGCTGTTAGCTTTTGGTCTCGCTTTTCAAATCTGGAAGATTGCTTTGCCTTGTCGCAGAAAGGAATGCAAAACTTTGGCAGATTTTTCTTTTAGCAAATTTCTGTAGCAGACTTGGATCCGCCGGAAGAGCGCCACACAGAGGTGTCGATAGGAAGTGAGCACTCGCTTCTGTATGAATGTCTGGTTGCCTTCAGCTGTGCCTGCATAAGCTTTCACCTTTCTAAATATTTAGAGCCTTGCATTATCGTAAATTTTCCTTGCTTTATGTGTCTTTCGTCCGTGGGGAGCCAACCACGTGGTAGAACATTATAGTTGTTGGGCTACTGGCATCACTAACTGCCCGATCGCATGTTTGTTTTAGATAATGTTAACATGATTGTGTGATGTGATATGGTTGGAATTTGGCACTATACCTAGAAATTATGTCTCCGCAAACCACGTGTTATCAGGAATCGTGTACATGCCTCACATCCTTATCGTAGGAATAAATGATTTTATCTACAATTTTCTCTTGTGTTCCGAGATTACGTTTTTGCACCTAAGCCACTCACCTCGTAGCTTTCCCGTTAGCACATCCAATGCGTTTCCTTATGCACAGGTCCAGTGATTAGTCTCCCCCTGTATTTTATAACAAATGCTTTAGATTAAGTCTTATTTTCAGGTGTGTTGCTTGGAGCTGATCTTCTGCACAGTGTTCTTGCATGTGCTATTTTATTTTAAATGTTTGATTATCGTGAACAGTGCACGGGGAACACTATTAATTACATCGTATCCCCTATGAGCGACATCACAACGTATGCATTTTTGTGAGTTTTTGGTCTGTGATCAAATTAATTTATTTTCCGACTCGACCAAATCTTTGATTAGTTGTATGGTTAGAGTCGGTGGCGACCCTACTCTTCTCACGTTAATTTCATAAGCAATAAGTATTTCAATTCCCAATAATAAGGAATAACCCGTAGTAACAGGTTAGTTACAATTGTACCACTCTCTGTCTTTTTGAGGCGTGTGGTACGAAATTCCGTCGACCTTCATTTAAGATATGTGGAGGGAGAGTAGGAAAAACACAGACAAGGTAGAGCCCGTTGTATAGGAAACATAATTTGTCAGTTTTCAAGGATTGGCATAGTTTTGACTGTATGGGGAGTCGAAGTTTGAATTTCTTCGGATTGAGGTGGGTACACGACAGGGAACGCTAATGTTTTGAAATTAATGAAAAAAATGGTTCACATGGCTCTGAGCACTATGGGACTTAACATCTGAGGTCATCAGTCAGCTAGAACTTAGAACTACTTAAACCTAACTAACCTAAGGACATCACACACATCCATGCCCGAGGCAGGATTCGAACCTACGACCGTAACGGTATCACGGTTCCAGACTGTAGTGCCTAAAACCGCTCGGTCACTCCGGCCGGCAATGGAAAAGGCACTCGATGTCCAATGCAACAAACGTCCTGTGTATTCTCCACTATGTGTCACTACAGATGACACGCGCCTGTCCACGTTTTTACTGTGAATGTAGAACATGCGAGGGTCGTAACTGTACCGTGCTGTATTAAAGTTTCTAAGCTTGTCCACCCACCTGACGTCTTCTACAGATATCCCTGCACATAAACGGCTTGCATAGGTCGTGGATGTGTTTCGTGGTGTGAGGCTGTAACAACATTCTAGTGATATGGCTAATCTTCTCAGTGCTACGAAATAAGCAGCCAAATTTCAATCACAGATGTCATCCTACAGAATGCGAGTCCAGTATAGCGTCCCGACACGAAATGCAGTTGCCTATTGACTATAATACAACTGACACCGAAGCAAAATTTTAGTTTGTTATTTCTTACGTGGCTGAAGCGAGTACCTCTCCTGTATTGCAACATACACTCAAGCGCCAAAGGAACTGGTATAAGCATGCGTATTCAAATACAGAGATACGTAAATAAGCTGAATACGGCGTTGCGGTCGGAAACTCCTATATAAGACAACAAATATCTGGCGCAGTTGTTAAATCGGTTACTCAAATGGCTCAAATGGCTCTGAGCACTATGGGACTTAACATCTGAGGTCATCAGTCCCCTAGAACTTAGAACTACTTAAACCCAACTAACCTAAGGACATCACACGCATCCATGCCCGAGGCAGGATTCGAACCTGCGGCCGTAGCGGTCGCGCGGTTCCAGACTAAAGCGCCTAGAACCGCTCGGCCACACCGGCCGACTAGATCGGTTACTGATGCTACAATGACAGGTTATCAAGATTTAAGTGAGTTTGAACGTGGTGTTATAGTCGGCGCATGAGCAATGGGACACTGCTTCTTCAAGGTAGCGATAAGTGGTGATTTTCCCGTACGACCATTTCATGAGTGTACGGTGAATATCAGGAACCCGGTAAAACTTCAAATCTCCGACATAGCTGCTGCCGCAAAAAGATCCTGCAGAACGGGACCAACGACGACTGAAGAGAATAGTTCAAAGTGACAGAAGTGCAATCATTCCGCCAATTGCTACAGATTTCAATGCTGGGCCATCAACGTCAGCGTGCGAAAGATCCAACGAAACATCATCGACATGGACTTTCAGAGTCGACGGCCTACTCGTGTACCCTTCATAACTGCATGACACAAAGCCCTATGCTTCGCCTGGACCTGTCAACACCGACATTGGACTGTTGATGACTGGAAACATGTTGCCTCGTCTGATCATGTGAGTGTAGAAAAGTTGTGGAATGTTTTCAAAGAGATAATACCGACAGCAATTGAGAGATACATACCACATAAATTAATAAGTGATGGTACTGATCCCCCATGGTACAAAAACAGGTCAGATCGTTGTTGCAGAAGCAACGAAAAAAGCTTGCCAAATTTAAAAGAACGCAAAATCCCCAAGATTGGCAAAGTTTTACGGAAGTTCGAAATATGGCGCTTACTTCAATGCGAGATGCTTTTAATAATTTCCATAACGAAATTCTGTCTCGTAATCTGGGAGAAAACCCAAAGAGATTCTGGTCATACATAAAGAACACCAGTGGCAAGACGCAATCAACACCTTCACTGCGCGATAACAACGGTGAAGTCACTGACGACATTGCCACTAAAGCAGAGTTATTAAACACGATTTTCCGAAAATCCTTCACCAAATAAGTCGAAGTAAATATTCCTGAATTGCAGTCGAGAACAACTGCCAAGATGAGAAACATAGAAGTAGATCTAGAATGAAATGGAGACGAGGTACTGGCGGAATTAAAGCTGTGAGGACGGGGCGTGAGTCGTGCTTGGGTAGCTCAGCTGGTAGAGCACTCGCCCGCGAAAGGCAAAGGTCCCGACTTCGAGTCTCGGTCCGGCACACAGTTTTAATCTGCCAGGAAGTTTCATAGAAGTAGATTTCTTCGGTGTAACGAAGCAGATTGACTCACTTAATAAAGGCAAGGCCTCCGGTCAAGATTGTCTACCAGTCAGGTTAGCAATTATATACAACCACTCGCTCACAGAAAGATCAGTACCTAAAGACTGGAAAATTGTGAAGTCACACCAATACCCAAAAAGGGAAGTAGGAGTAATCCGCTGAACTACAGGCCTATATCACTAACGTCGATTTGCACGAGGTTCTTGGAACATATACTGTATTCGAACATTATGAAGTACCTCTAAGAAAACGATTTATTGACACATAGTCAGCACGGTTTCAGAAAATATCGGTTTTGTGAAACACAACTAGCTCTCTATACTCATGAAGTAATAAGTGCTATCGACAGGGGATGTCAAATTGGTTCCATATTTTTAGATTTCCAGAAGGCTTTCGACACCGTTCCTCACGAGCGTCTCCTAACCAAACTGCGTGCCTATGGAGTATCGCCTCAGTTGTGAGACTGGATTCGTAATTTCCTGTCAGAAAAGTCACATTTCGTGGTAATAGACGGAAAGTCATCAAGTAAAACAGAAGTAATATCCGGAGCTCCCCAAGGAAGTGTTATGGGCCATCTATTGTTCCTGATCTATATTATCGACACAGGAGACAATCTGAGTAGCCGTCTTAGATTCTTTGCAGATGATGCTGTCATTTACCGTCTTGTAGATTCATCAGATGATGAAAACGAATTGCAAAATGATTTAGATAAGGTATCTGTATGACGCGAAAAGTAGCAGTTGACCCTGAATAAAGGAAAGTATGAAGTTATTCACATGAGTACTAAAAGAAATCATCATATAAATTGTTCACTGGAACACTGCATAGTCTTGGAACTCTCGGAGATAGAGCGGAATGTTATAGATTACAAATTAAAAATTGGTGTCAAAATCTAATGTGAATATCGTTGTCGCAGATTTGAGTTGCAACAAGATTCTTTCAAGGGTAAAATTGCGTAAAATGAACCGACACAGGATATGCAGTTGAGCACCAAAAGCTGTTGTATTTGTACTGCAAATTATTATGTCACAGAACAAATACTGCGAGCATTAAAATCGTTCTAAAGCACGACCGCGCATTACACTCTTGTCACAGAAAACACAAGACTGGATGAAAAGGTGGCCTCCTGAGCTCTCGGCCAATCGGCGTCGATACCTCTAGCCAATGGTAGGCGCTAGATTCACCTCGGTAACACTTCTCTGTGACGTGACTATGACGTGTACATGCCCAGTTTCGGCCGTCGTGGACGTCTATCGATTTTCGTGGTTGTATCGGAATACGAGAAGTGGGAGAAGCCATATTTGATAGGTTTTAGAGCACTAAGTACGTATTTCCTATGAATATATGCTGCTTCAACTATTGAGGATCTCTCGAAAACCCGTCGCCATTGGTACAATTTGTTATAATTAAATATAAGGTAAAAACGCAACGGCAGTTTAAGTTTTTACGATGTTGGAGAGTACTACAGAACACAACTGTGTAAGGCTCCAGAAAGGCCTAGTGATTAGAGTGCTGAATAATGAAACAGAGTCGTTCGTCTCCTGCTACATCTATATTTTTTTCCTTCACTTTTCTAAAAGATTCTGGGATCTTATGGATTTAAGGAAAGCATATTCTGTAATATTTGATATTATGCACATATAAAATCGCTCTCTCCCAGAAGTGAGTTGTCATTGTAGTCGTCATTGTCATTAGTTTACAGTTTAGCGTGAAACACACAAATGATGGTAGATGTTCGAAATACGTTGATCATCTGGTAAAACAAAGTATGTAACACTCAAAATGAAAAGCATAGCAAAGACTGATACGTGTGAAAAAGAATTAAAAAATAACTACGTCACAGCCGTCTGTAAAGTAGAAGAGAAAATTTAAAAGCTAGTTATTTTAGAAGAGCAGTTTTCCAATCAAGGACATCTTGTTGATATGCAGCCGAACTTTGGTTCTGGTAATGGAACAGGAATGGACCTACTGCTGTTTTTCATGTTGTTCCAGTTACTTTCAAGTGCAGAGGAAGAAATTTATTTTTCTCGCGGTGAATTGTAATTTCTCGCACAAATTATAACATACTTCACACAACTACCAGATTTTTAACATTGGCGAAGCTTATTGTTAAGTAATTTTCATAATACATAATTGCGGTATGTAAACACGATCATGAAGTTGTTCACTTTTAGAGAAAGAAAAGGCAAGAATAGTTTCCAAAATTGTAATGAATGTACCAATTGAAGCTATGGCTTGCTGCTTTATTTTGTGAGCAAGAATGGCTACGACAGCCATAATAACACTCCATATTTACGACCTTTTCACGGTTTCGGAATATTACATTTATTATTCTGGTGTGGAAAGTGCATATAACTCCTTATATACAACTAGACAAAATTACATTATGTATACGGTCGTCAAATGAATAATTTATGAATTTCTTTGTTATCTTCACATTAGTTTCATACTTCCAAATAACCAGGTATTGAAAACAGCAACCAGTCACATTATTTCAACATTAAATATCTTCAACATTTCGCGGCGCTATCAGCAACTGTATAAATATTAATTTTAATTTTAATAATCAACAGCCTCAGTTTACTGTTTACCTAGAATTTACCTGCCGGCCGCGGTGGTCTAACGGTTCTAGGCGCTCAGTCCGGAACCGCGCGACTGCTACGGTCGCAGGTTCGAATCCTGCCTCGGGCATGGATGTGTGTGATGTTCTTAGGTTAGTTAGGTTTAAGTAGTTCTAAGTTCTAGGGGACTTATGACCACAGCAGTTGAGTCCCGTAGTGCTCAGAGCCATTTGAGCCAGAATTTACCTGAGTTCCAGTACAGCACTCGTGGCTGCCGCATAGCGGCCGCGAAGTGGGGCCGAGGCAGTTCCAGATAAGTTTTACAGTCTGACGATAATTTATGGATTTGTAGTTTTAGCTTGACGATGTCCACTATGGACAAATGGTAGTTACTGTTATTCTGAAGAAGGTTGGGTTATCCTGACTGAAACCTAGGGAAATTCTAGGTAAACGGTGCAACTGAAGCTGTTAATTATTAAAATTAATTTCAACATTATTTCATTTCGATAAAGTGCTACTACAAAAATATTCTCTAGGTGGTGGCATGTATTAGTACGATGATGGAACCAACTTCCAAGTGAAATCGTGGGACTGTAAGCTCACTGCGGCTACGCTCTCCGTGGCGGAAACACAAGATGGATGACTGTTCTCTGGGACGCTCACCACGCTCACACTCGATACGACCACGAAAGTCGATAGACGTCCTCGACGGTCGAAACAGGGAATGTATACGTCATAGTGGCGTCACGGAGAAGTGAATCTAGCGCCTGCCAAGAGACCATCAGCGGAAATAACACGTCTTTGGGGGAGGAATGCATTAGGCCCCAACGACTAAACTGGGAATCCCCAAGGACAGCTGGTGTCCGCCTTTGAGGCTGACGGACAATGAGTCGAGCCGCAGCCGGGCGACCTTCAACTTGACTGGCGGCGCCCACCTCCGGCACCCACTGGGTGCTGGCCGACCACTGCTCACTGCCCACTGCGGCCATCCAGCCGGCTTCACCTCACCAGCAGGGGAACTGCCGCATCCGGGTCAACGGCCTGACTGGGCACCGGCTTCAGCTGCCGTTCTCAGATCACACACACTCTTCGATCTACATCTACGTGATTACTCTGCTATTCACAATAAAGTGCTTGGCAGAGGGTTCAGTGAATCACCTTCAAGCTGTCTCTACCGTTCCACTCTCGAACGGCGCACGGGAAAAACGAGCACTTAAATTTTTCTGTGCCAGCCCTGATTTCTCTTATTTTATCGTGATGATCATTTCTCCCTATGTAGGTGGATGCCAACAGATTTTCGCAATCGGAGGAGAAGACTGGTGATTGAAATTTCATGAGAAGCTCCGGTCGCAACGAAAACGCCTTTGTTTTAATGATTGCCACTCCAATGCATGTATCATGTCTGTCGCACTATCTCCCCTATTTAGCGATAGTGCAAACCAAGCTTTTCTTATTTGTACTTTTTCGATGTCATCCGTCAGTCCCACCTGATAGCGATCCCACATCGCACAGCAATACTCAAGAATATGGGGGACAAACGTAGTGTAAGCAGTCTCTGTAGTAGACCTCTTTCACCTTCTAAGTGTTCTGCCAATGAATTGCAGTCTTTGGTTTGCTCTGTTGTTGTTGTGGTATTCAGTCCTGAGATTGGTTTGATGCAGCTCTCCATGCTACCCTATCCTCTGAAAGCTTCTTCATCTCCCAGTACTTACTGCAACCCACATCCTTCTGGATCTGCTTAGTGTATTCATCTCTTGGTCTCCCTCTACGATTTTTACCCTCGACGCTGCCCTCCAATGCTAAATTTGTGATCCTTTGATGTCTCAGAATCGGCCCCTTCTTCTTGTCAAGTTGTGCCACAAACTCCTCTTCTCCCCAATTCTATTCAGTACCTCCTCATCAATTATGTGAGCTACCCATCTAATCTTCAGCATTCTTCTGTAGCGCCACATTTCGAAAGCTTCTATTCTCTTCTTGTCCAAACTATTTATCGTCCATGTTTCACTTCCATACATGAATACACTCCATACAAATACTTTCAGAAACGACTTCCTAACACTTAAATCTATACCCGATGATAAAAAATTTCTCTTCGTCAGAAACGCTTTCCTTGCCATTGCCAGTCTACATTTTATATCTTCTCTACTTCGACCATCATCAGTTATTTTGCTCCCCAAATAGCAGACTCCTTTACTACTTTAAGTGTCTCATTTCCTAATCTAATTCCCTCAGCATCACCCGACTTAACTCTACTACATTCCATTATCCTCGTTTTGCTTATGTTGATGTTCATCTTATATCCCCCTTTCAAGACACTGAACCATACCGTTCAACTGCTCTTCCAAGTCCTTTGCTGTCTCTGACAGAATTACATGTCATCGGCGAACCTCAAAATTTTTATTTCTTCTCCATGTATTTTAATACCTACTCAGAATTTTTCTTTTGCTCTACCCACAACATTATATATGTGATCGTTCCCATTTAGGTTATTTATAATTGCAGCGCCTAAGTATTTAATTGAATTTACAACGTAATCGAAATTTAGACAATTTCTTTTAGTTCTCATGTGAATAACTTCACACTTTCCTTTATTCAGGGTCAACTGCCACTTTTCGCATCACACAGATATCTTATCTAAAACATTTTGCAATTCGTTTTGGTCATCTGATGACTTTACAAGACGGTAAATGAGAGCATCATCTGCAAACAATCTAAGACGGCTACTCAGATGTCTCCTATGTCGTTAATATAGATCAGGGACAATAAAGGGCCTATAACACTTCCTTGGGGAACGCCGGATATTACTTCTGTTTTACTCAATGACTTTCCGTCTATTACTACGAACTGTGACCTTTCTGACAGGAAATCACGAATCCCGTCGCACAACTGAGGCCATATTGCATTAGCACGCAGTTTGGTTAGAAGACGCTTGTAAGGAACGCTGTCGAAGACCTTCTGGAAATCTAAAAATATGGAATCAATTTGACATCCCATGTCGATAGCACTCATTACTTCCTGAGTATAAAGATCTGGTTGTGTTTCAGAAGAACGACATTTTCTGAATCCGTGCTGACTATGTGTCAATAAATCGTTTACTTCGAGGTACTTCATAATGTTCGGACACAGTATATATTCCAAAACCCTACTGCAAATCGACGTTGGTGATATGGGCCTCTAATTCAGCGGATTACAACTATTTCCCTTTTTGGGTATTGGTATGACTTGACAATTTTCGGGATTAGGTACGGATCTTTCTGTGAGCGCGCGGTTTTATATAATTGCTAAATATGGAACTATTGTATCTGCATACTCTGAAAGGAACCTGACTGGTATACTGTTTGGGCCGGAGGCCTTGCCTTTATTAAGTGATTTAAGCTGTCTTGCTACACCGAGGATATCTACTTCTGCGTTTCTCATCTTGGCAGGTGTTCTTCATTGCAATTCGGGAATATTTACTTCGTCTTCTTTAGTGAAGGAGTTTCGGAAAACCGTGTTTCATAATTCTGCTTTAGTGGCACTGCCATCAGTGACTTCACCGTTATTATCGCGCAGTGAAGGCATTGATTGCATCTTGCCACTGGTGTGCTTTATGTATGAGCAGAATTTCTTCGGGTTTTCTGCCATATTCCGAGACAGAATTTCGTTGAGGAAATTGTTATAAGTATCTCGCATTAAAGTGAGCGCTATCTTTCGAACTTCTGCAAAACTTTGCCAATCTTGGGGATTTTGAGTTCTTTTAAATTTGGCATGCTTTTTTCGTTGCTACTGCAACAGCGATCTGGCCCGTTTTGAGTACCATGGGGGATCGGTACCATCACTTATTAATTTATGTGGTGTATATCTTTCAATTGCCGTTGATACTATCCCTTTGAAATCATTCCACACTTTTTCTACGCTTACATGATCAGATCGGAAGAAGTGAAGACTGTCCCTTAAAAAGGCGTTAAGAGCATTTTTATCAGCTTTTTTAAATAAATGTACTTTGCGTTTCTTTGTGATGGTTATGGTTGTACGGTATTCAGTCTAGCAACAACTGCCTTGTGGTCGCTAACTCCTGTATTCATAATGAATGTCCAGGTTTATTTGTTGCTCAGAGGCCAAGTATACTTTCGCAACCATTTACACATCGAGTGGGTTCATGAACTAATTGTTCAAAATAATTTTCTGAGAAAGCATTCAGTACAATTTCGGATGACATTTTATGCCTGCCGCCGGCTTTAAACGTATAATTTTTCCAGCATATCGAGGGTACATTGAAGTCACCACTGACTATAATTTTATGATTGGGGTACCTAACTGAAATGAGACTCAAGTCTTTGAACTGTTCAGCAACTATATCTTCTGAATGTGTGTGTGTGTGTGGTGGTGGTGGTGGGGTGGGGGGGGGGGTCGGTAAAACGATCCAATTAATAGTTTTGCCCGATTGTCAGGTATAACCTCTACCCATACTATTTCGCAGGAACTATCCACTTCAATTTCACTACAAGGTAAACTACTTCTGACAGCAATAAGTACTCCACCACCAACTGTATTTAATCTATTCTTTCTGAACACTGTTAGGTGATTTAAAAAAAATTTCGGCTGAACTTATTTCTGGCATTAGCCAGCTTTCTGCACCTATCACTATTTGAGTTTCAGCGCTTTCTATTAGGGCTTGGAGCTCTAGTTCTTTCCCAACACAGCTGCGACAATTTACAACCAGAATACCGATCTTTTCTACAACTACCTTACTTGCACCCTTTTAGATGGACGCCCTTTCTGTGGTTTCCTGAGACCGTCTAAACTAAAAAACCGTCCAGTCCCCTCCACACAGTCCCCGCTACCCGTGTAGCCGCTACCTGTGTGGAGTGGAGTCCTGACCTATTAAGTGGAACTCGGGAACCCACCGCCCGATGGCGCTGGTCAAGGAATCTGCAGTCTACACTGTCGCAGAACCGCCTGAGCCTCTAATTCAGACCCTCCACTCACCAAAGGACCACAGTCGGTTCTATCGACGATGCTGCAGATTGTGAGCTCCACCTTAATCTTGCAATCAAGGCTGGCAGTCTTTACCACTTCCGCTAGTCGCCCGAAACCAGAGAAGATCTCCGGTCCAGAGCGACACACTTTATTGGTACCGACATGAGCCACCACCTGCAGTTGGCTGCACCCTGTACTCGTCATGGTGTCCGGCAGCACCCTTTCCACATCCGGAATGACTCCCCACGGTTTACACACGGAGTGCACACTGGCTTTCTTCCTCTCCTTGGCAACCATGTTCCTAAGGGGCCCCATTATGCGCATAATGTTGGAGCTCCCAACAACAACAAACGTTGTCAGTTTCGACACATTTTCGTGTCCAAATTAGTGTAGCAAACGTCACAAGGACAGCACTGCTTATGCACTTCAGTGAAATAACTCATCGTTCGCCAAATAATGCTATCCAGGCAGGTAAGGATACTGCATACTGTTTCTTTTTATATAAACAAAGCAGTTAACAACAAAAAATACAAACGTTGAGGCTAGAAAGCGATTCATGAAACGCTCTGTTTGGATACCGGTCCTGGGTGGATGTGAAACATGAACAAACAGAAAGACAGAAAAGGAACTGATACAAGGATTTGAACTGCTACTACTTGTGACTGTTGAAGAACCGAGTGAGGTGGCGTAGTGGCTAGCACACTGGACTCGTATTCGGGAGGACGACGGTTCAATCCTGCGTCCGGCCATTCTGATTTACCTTTCCCGTGATTTCCCTGAAGTACTCCAGGCAAATGCCGGAATGGTTTCTTTGAAAGGGCACTGCCGACTTCCTTCCCCGTCCTTCCCTAATCCGATGAGACCGATGACCTGGCTGTCTGGTCTCCTCCTCTAAACAACCCCAACCCCCCCTCCCCGGCCCCTCCCCCCACTGTTGAAGATCGGGCTGATTGCTCGAGTATAGAATGAAGTCCTGCAACGAGTCGACGTGAGAAAAAGCGCAACAAAGGACAATGATCCCCAGAGAGAGAATCTTTGCGCAGATATTAGGGTCTAAGCTGCTGAGGGGTTGTGGAAGGAAATACTCGCAGTAGCAAGCCTAGGTACAAGCATACAAGGTAGATCGTTCATGCTGTGGGACGAACCAGTTATACTGAACTGAAGAGGACAGCTTCCAAACAGTATGAGGGAGAGCGTCATCAGAGCAACGTTAGGGTTGATGACAGAAACAGCAACACCTGATGATGACTTTGCATCGCTTTAAGCGGCAGTCATTAAATCTTTGCAATGGTTGTTTGTACTGTCTCTTCTAGGTATCAAGAGTTGTTCTTATCGGGCAGCCGCAACTGTACAAGTCAATTTTGAAAAGTGAAGAAAACCGCAGGACAGTTGCTTAATATACAATCGTTTTCGGAACAGTTACAGTTCCATCATGTGGTATAAAAAATAAAATCAGTTAATCATCTGAGGTCATCCTTACCTCAATGCTGTCATGGAACCAAAGGTCCCGTGTCAAAAGAGTAGAAGGGACAAAAATTCTATAAAGGCCTTCCACTTTGCTGCGCGACAGGGAACACAAACAGGAAAACTATGGATGAAACTTTTGCCCCATTTACTCTTTTGCCACGGAATCTTTGGTTCCATGACAGCACTGGGCTAAGGATGATCTCAGATGATTAACTGATTTTATTTTTTACACCAGATGATGGAACTGTAACCGTTGCGACACCGGTCGTGCACCCAAAAAACGATTCTGGATGAAGCAACTGTCCTGCGGTTCTCTTCAATTCCCAAAATCTTCTAGGTATATCTCTCCAAGTTATATCTACATAACTGCTTTGCAATTCACCCTTAAGTGTTCGACGGATGATTCAGACTATTTCTCTAACGTCCCACTCTCGAATAGCAGGTGGGAAAAACGAACACCTAAATCTTTCCGTGCGAGCTCTAATATCTCTTATTTTATCAAGATGGCCATTTCTCGCTGCGTAGATGGGAGTCAATACGATATTTTGGCATTCAAAGCAGAAAGATGATAGCTGAAATGTAGTGAAAATATCTCATCGCAACGAAAAACGCCCTTCTTTTAATGATAGTCACCCCAACTCGCGTATCATATCCGCGACACACTCCTATTTCGTGACAGTACTACACGGGCTGTCCACCTTTGAACTTTTTCGATATCCTCACTGAATCATGACTGGTCAGCATCTGTAACGCGCAGCAGTACTCTACAAGACAACGAACAACCGAAGTATAGGCAGTCTCTTTAGTAGATGTGTTGCAACTTCCAAGTGTACTGCCAGTAAATAACAATCTTTCGTTCGCCTTCCCCACGGCATTTTCTGTATGATCTTTCCAAATTAAGTTGCTCGTAAATGTAAACCCTAGGTATTTTAAAGTTTGAACGTGCTTGGGGAGCTGCAAAATCTGAAAGGGCAACAGTAAATACTAACTCTAAATATAGTGGGGATCAATGAAGTGAAATGGAAAGAAAAACAGGTTTTCTGGTCAAACGAACATACGCTAATATCAACAGCAGCAGAAAATGGTATTATTGGAGAAAGATTCGTGAAGAATAAAAACGTTGGGCAGAGTGTAAGTTTGTATGAACGGCTGAGAATCGACAACAAACAAATGGTTCAAATGGCTCTGAGCACTATGGAACAACTTCTAAGGTCATCAGTCCCCTAGAACTTAGAACTACTAAAACCTAACTAACCTAAGGACATCACAAACATCCATGCCCGAGGCAGGATTCGAACCTGCGACCGTAGCGGTCGCGTGGTTCCAGACTGTAGCACCTAGAACCGCTCGGCCACCACGGCCGGCCGGATCGACAACAAATTAACGCCAAAAACAACGGGTATACATGCTACGTTACAAGCAAAAGATGAAGAGGTAGAAGACAGAAATGAGGATATTAAATGGGCAAATCAGTTTGTAAAGAGAGATGATAATCTAATAATCATAATCATAAGTAGGGAAAGGAACAGAAGAAACAGTTACGGAATAATGAGAGCTTGGTGAAAGGAATGGGAGAAGAGAAAGACTGATTGACTTCTGAGACAAATTTCAGCAAGTAAAAACGAGTAAACTATTCAAAAATCGCAAGAGGAAGAGGTATACTAGGAAAAGGTTTGCAGACACGGGAAAGTACCAGTTTGATTAACGTCTTTGAAGACAATGATGCCGAAACCGGAATATGATTGTAAGGTGTACCCAGGAGCAGTTATAGACTCGGATCACAATTTAGTAATGATGAAGAGTAAACTGAAGTTTTTAGAGAATAGTACGGAAAAATCAACATGGAAAGAAATGAGATGCTGAAGAACAGGAACAATGCAGTGCGTTTAAGATTCTTCAAAGCTTTAGATTCTGCGGTAATGAGTACCACAGTAGGAATTTCAGCTGAAAAGAAATTGACTTCTCTGAAAAGGGAAATCACAGAAATTGGACAGATAAACACTGGTACAACTTAAGCAACTGCGAAGAAACCTTGGGTAACAGAAGAAATACTTCAACTGATAGACGAAAGAGGGAAGTACTAAAATGTTCGGGGAAAGACAGAAATACGATATAAGTCACTCATGAATAAAAGAAAAAGGAAGTGCATGGAAGCCACGGCGAAATGAGTGCAGGTACAACTCCAAAAATTGAAAAAGAAATGGTCTGAGTCACCATATAGAAAATTCAAAATAACCTTCGGAGAAATCAAAAGCTCAGGCGTCAGCACTAGGAGTGCATTGGGAATTCCATTGTTAAGCACAGAGGAGAAAGCGTATAGGTGGAGAGTAGGTATACTGAAGGCCTCTACGAGGGAACGACTTGTCTGATGAAGCAATAGAAGAAGAAACGGGAGGCGATATGGAAGACATGGGGGATCTAGTATTAGAACCAGAGTTTAACAGGGTTTGGGAAGACTTGCAATCACATAAAGCACAAGCAGCAGCTAACATTCCTTCTGAATTCCTAAAGCCATTGGGAAAGTGGCACCCAAACGATTATTGAAGTTGGTGTGTAGAATATATGAGACCTGAGACATGCTACCAGATTTTCGGTAAAATGTCATCCATGCAATCCCGAAGATAGCAAGGGCAGGTAAGTGAAAGAACTATAGAGCAATCAGCTTGAAAGCTCATGCAGCGAAGTTGCATTTGGATGACGATCACTATGGCTTTCGGAAAGTTGTTAGGCACAACAGAGGAAGTTCTGACGTTGCACCTGATAAGTGAAGCAAGAACTAAGAAAAATCGACACATCATCATAGGTTTGTCGACTTAGAAGAAAGAGTTCACTATGGGAAGTGGTGCAAGATGGAAATTCTAAGAAAAATAGGAATAAGCTACAGGGAAAGCCGGCTAATATCTAATATGTAGAAAAACCTGATGGAAGCAAATAAGAATCGAACACCAAGAACTAAGCACTCTGATTAAAAAGGGTTTAAGATAGGGATGTTGTCTTTCGCACCTACTCTTCAGTTTACTAATCGAAGAAGCAACGACGGGTCTAAAAGAAAGTTCCAAGAGTGGGACGAAAATTCAAGGTAGAAGAATACGAATGATAGGATTCTCTGATGACATTTTTATACTCACTGAAAACGGGGAAGAACTACGAGACGTAGTGAACGGAATGAAAATCTACTGCACACTGAATATGGATTGAGAAAAAACCGAAGAAGAGTGGCAGAAATGTGATTAATGAGAAATTTAATATCAGAATTGAAGATCACGAAGTAGACGAAGTTAAGGAATTCTGGCAACTTGGAAGTAAAATAACACCAGACGGATGAAGCAAGGACATAAAAGACAGACTAGCACGGGGAAAAAGGGAAATGGTGGCCAAAAGATGTCAAACATAGGCCTCAATTTGGGGAAGTAATTTCTGAGAATATGCGCCTGGAGCATAGCATTGTATGGTAGTGAAACATGGACTGTGGGAAAACGGGAACAAGAAGAGGATCGAAGCATCTGAGACGTGGTGCTACAGCAAAATGTTGATAATTAGGTGAACTGATAAGATAAAGAATGAGGAGGTTTTCCACAGAAACGGTGAGGAAAGGACTATGGAAAACACTGACAAGAAGGAGGGACAGTATGATAGGACACGTGTTGAGATATCAGTGTGAATAGCTTCAGTGGTACTAAAGGGAGCTGTAGAGGATGAAATCTAAAGGGGAAGACAGAGACTGGAAAACATCCAACGAATAATTGATGACGTAAGGTGCAAGTGATACTCTGAAATGAAAAGGGTGTACAAGAGTGGAATTTGTGCCAGGCCACATCAAACTGGTCAGAATACTGAAGACAAAAAACTATTTAGTTGAATCGGCAACCTTTAAATTTGTATGATTTATTGTGTAAGTGAATTTTTTTAACATTTATGTGGAGGGCTTCACACTTTTTATTGTTTATGGTCAACTCCCACTCTTCGCACCACGCAGATATCTTGTCTAATTCGTTTTGTCTTCTGATGACGTCACCAGATAGTAAACGACAGCACCATCGACAAACAATATAAATGGGCTGCTCAGATTGTCTCCTAAAGTGTTTATCTAGGTTAACAGCAGCAGAGGATCTGTAATGCTTCCTTGGGGAACTCCAGGTATAACTTCTGTTTCGCTAGATGACTTCCTATCAATTACTACAAACTGCGACCTTTCTGACGGGAAATCAGGAATTCAGCTGCACAGCTGAGACGGTACCGCATAGGTACGCAATTTGATTAGAGGCTGCTTGTGTCGTCTGAATAATGAACAAAACGACGTTTTCCTCATCGGTGTTGGTTATGTTTCAATAGATCGTTTTCTTCGACGTGTTTCATAATTTTGGTACACATGCAGCGGAAAAGCTCTCAAAGAATGTACGAGGGTTGGAACTTAAATAGTGGCAACTATTTATTCACAACCTATACAAAAGAGTTACGTGTTTGAATCTGTTACTGTCCTTCATAGTAGTCACCAGCGTTGTGTAGAACCCGTTGCCAGCGATGTGGAAGGCGTAGTATACCGTTAGCAAACCCGGTTCTGTTGATGGTGCGAATGGAGCGGTTTACTATCTGTCGAATCTCTGGAACAGTTCTGAAGCGAATGTCACGAAGTGGTTCCTTCATCTTCGGAGTCACATCAAAGTCACAAGGACATAAGTCCGGGGAGCATGGTGGATGGTACAGTACTTCCCAGTCCCATCGACCGAATTGAGCAGCCACAGTTTGCGCCCGGGGATTGTTGTGCAAAGTTATTGGTGGACTGCGCAGAAAATGTCGCCGCTTCTTTCCCGAAGCTGGTCGCAGGTGATGCTCCAAAAACGAACAGTAATACTGTGTATTGACGGTCTGCCGTGGAGGACCGTAATGCGTTAGGATAACATCATCACAGTCGTACACGGGAATCACCATAACTTTCACCATACTGAGGCTCTGACGCAATTTCGATTTTCGCGGCGACCCATAATGACGCCATTCGTTCGATTGGCGTTTCAGTTTTGTCTCGTACGATGTGGTCCATGTCTCATCCAGTGTTACGATACTGCGTAGGAAACGTACCTCCAAGTGCGTCCTAACGCATCCATTTCTGCATTTCCGTCAAGTCATGCGGAACCCATCGTGATGCAATTTTTCGCATTGCCCCGGCGCTCCTTCAGGATGCGAAGCACAGTCGTATGCGCTAATCTGGTTTCGTGGGCGAGCTCACGAATCGTACGTCGTCGATCACTGTCCACTAACGCGGCAACAGCATACACGTCTTCTTCAGAGACGCTAGGACGACCTGCCCGATGCATGTCTGCCACAGTTTGCCGACCTTCGTTGAAGGCTTTTACCCAATGTGCCACTTTTCTGTACGGCAATGCCGATTCCCCACCCGCCTCTTGAAGACCTTGATGACACTGTCGTGCTGTACGAGCTCTGGCACATTGACTCTTGATCCAACTCCGTTGTTCTTGTTTCGAAAACATAGTGACACCGTTACGTTGGACAGCTCGCTCACAAGTGACTGTGTTTCCCTCCATCGTGCTCACGCCGGTGACGTGAGACGGGCGAGTCCATTGGCTCGGAGGTAACGTAGGTATGTCAACAACGTGTGCCATCGGCGACAATATTGCATAGTGTCTCCACAGCAGAGTTGCCACTATTTAAGTTCCAACCTACACCTACGTATAAAATACCATACGAATTAATTTTTAAATTTATGTTAAAGTAATGTTAACCTGCCTCAGTAATTAAATATCATGAATTATTGCCACTATTTGTGTGTCGAAAATTACTATTGTTGCAGCTGGAGCGACACGCGTTTGATTCAATTTCTCAGCCAAAACTGAAATATGTAATACAGCCATGCTAACATCTGGAATAGCTTTGGTCATGATTTTGAACATTACTTAACACACAAGACACAAAAATCGTAGGAAATTACCCCTCCACAAAATTATACATAAAAACATATACAGAGCAAATGGAATGCAGCGGTATTCACTTTTACATTCGTGTAAGCACACTCACGTACGGCCGCAACCGTACTACACTGGAAAAAAAACAGCATCAACGTAAGTACAACGTTGTGGTGGGAATATACCCCAAATTGACTGTACAAGTTCCCAGGTGCAATGCAATATTGCTATCTATAGAATTTTGAGCAAATAATTATGTAAATTGATTCTGACTAAGTCTTCAGACTTAATTACAGAAGCAACAATGGCTAGTGGTTTATGCTTATAATTCAGGATAGAGGGACAGATTTTATTTAGAGTTAGAATAGTCCACACGGATAAAAACATAGGTAAAATTCATGTGAAACATTGTATTGTACATTGTAATGTGTATGAACTTGCTGAGTGGTCAATCTGCAAAACTGAATGGGGTCTTACTGAGTTATAGAACGAGTAGTTACAGCATGTTACCGTATCTTTTGACAAGCAGGAATATGTTGCCAGCACCTCCAGATCCATCAATGAACAAATCTACACTTGCTTAATCGTAATGCATTCTCTCCCATAACGGCACGTGCATTTTCTCTGCACATAAATCTTCTTAATATTCGCCATTTGCAGATGGTAGCACTACGTTACACATCCGCTGACAACATTCCTACTCTCGTGTGTTCGTCACGCAACAAACAGTTCTTCAGCCAACACATGCCACCACATACTTGTCAACTCGCGTATATGCACCGCCAATGCAGCAAACACAGTTCGAAAAACAACCAGAAAGAATATGTGCGGGTATACCCTTAGCATTACAAACAGCCTATGTTCCAAAATAAAAGTTACTGAGAATTTTATAAGAGAATGTCGTCGTATGAAAATACTAGTATGACAGGGGTTCTGTACGTATGGAGAATGCACTGTGGACGAAGTGCGGAAGTCTGACAGATGGGCTGAAGGATGCAGTGAGGAAGGCAAGCGTTAATACAAACGTCCAAATTCACAATGAAGAAGGCGGACAGTCCTGTCAGCATTTTTCTCTCCAGTGTAACATATTTTCGTTTCAAGTATCACCGTCCACGTGGAAGTTAAGAGACGGTGGAACGAACTAGATTCTGAAGGGGAAAAAAGCAAGGATACAGCCTATGCTCACTTTGGATTGCGGAAAAATATAGGATCATGCAAGCAATGCTTAGATTAAAGAAGGGCAATACTTATGTTTGTAGCATTTGCGAATGTAAAGAAAGCTTTAAACAATATTAACTGGAATAGACTCTGTATTAGAATATTATATCTGGGCTAGTACGACAGGTAAAGGTAGGAGAGATAAAATGCAGTGAGCGAAATTTTATTTAGTACTTGTGCAGAAACTAGAATACAGTTATAAGAGTTCAAGGGCATGAAAGTTGTAAGGTGGCTATAATTTCGCACCTTACCAGCAATTATCTACATACTTTGCCGTGATTTTCAACCGGAATTAGGTATCATTTGATAGGTTGTATATCGTATATATGAATATTTAAAGAAGACTAACATTGTCACGTACACCTTGTAAATAGTTGTTAACGCTTATTGCATGAAAGGTGACGGAGTGTATTATCGAAACGGCGTAATGAATGATTGCTTATGGGTCAAATGGCTCTAAACACTATGGGACTTAACATCTGAGGTCATCAGTCCCCTAGACTTATAACTATTTAAGCCTAACTAACCTAAGGACATCACACATATCCATGCCCGAGGCACGATTCGAACCTGCGGCAGTAGCAGCAGCGCGGTTCCGGACTGAAGCGCCTAGAAACGCTCGGCCATAGCGGCCAGCTAATGATTGCTTATACTAGTAGAGGTTGGAAAGCCAATGGAAATGAAATAGCAGGCGTAACTCAAGCGCAGGGTGGAAAAGCCTGCACAGATATGTTGTTCCTGCTTGATACAGGAAGTAGCCAAGACGGACGGTAGGTGCACCTGAGCGCTGAAGCACAATACAGCGGCGGCTGGCCGATGTTGTAGCGAGGCTGGAAGGATAACCGGATAATACTTCAGAAACTCTGAAAATCTTGGACGCAGCAGAGAGGAACGAGGAAGCGTTACCTTGGAAATCAAGCAGGCTGGGCTATTTTCCAGGATTTTACTCTGAGAAGCGTATCACTGTATGTATTCCTAATTAATGAGGATAGGTATTTCCTCACAAACTTTCTGCGCTGGATGACAAAAGACTAAAATATGGTTGGTCGGAGTTCGGAAGAATCTGCAGACAGGGAAAATGTTCCGTGGTTTCGAGAATAAAATTGGCTTTCTGTAGTTAAGAGGGAGGGGAGCAGAGCATTGCTGGGAAGCCAACGGTGGAGAGAAAGGAGTCTTCCGTTTTGAGCGCCCGTGTTTGACAGTAGAGCAGTATCAGCTTTTGTTGGTACAGATGGACTTGCTGTCTTTGTTCTCAGGAGATTTTATGCTTAGAACGGTTAGGCGCTGTACTGTTGCGAACTTTTGGACTTCAGCTCCGGGTAGGGAGGCGTTGAGTATGCAGCGTTCAGTGATTAAGAGCACTTCCTCTGTCTACTCACGTAGAGACGTTATCTGAACTCCGTCCTTGTGGCTGGGAGTTCGCGTTTCTTGTCTGTACAACACAGAGAGGAGAAGACCGCATTAGGTTATACTAGTCAGAGGACCGTCATCTGCCGTCCTAGTGTTTGAATCAATTATTTTTACATTTTGTGGCTGGAGTTCTTCTGTCAGCGCAGACATGTATAAGAACCATCACTCTGACGCACCGGACGCAGTACATACGGTGATATTTGTAATTGCTTCGGCTTGTTAGGGCTATAAAGCTAAACAGCTGTGATCATATAAATTTTATTTCCACTGAGGTTGCACACCACTGTGGATCATCTTTCCTCTGAACCATTTCCATATGTCATCACTTTACTATAATGTAGCAACACTTCAACCTGAATACTAACAATGCTTCTACAAGCAGAGCTACACACTACACAACATAACAGTTTCGTGTCCCGCGCTCGACTCTCTACAGACGCGGCTGCCCGCAAAGATACTCCACAACTAAGCCAGCGATATGACAATACGCTTACCGGTTATCTTCTTCAGAACGACGTCACATAAATCACGTGAGGTTAAAATTGCCAACATAGATGATGACCTATAAAAAAATGGTTCAAATGACTCTAAGCACTATGGGACTTAACATATGAGGTCATCAGTCCTCTAGACTTAGAACTACTTAAACTTAACTAATCTAAGAACATCACACACATCCATGCCCGAGGCAGGATTCAAACCTGCGACCGTAGCAGCAGAGCGGTTGCGGACTCAAGCGCCTAGAACCGCTCGGCCACAGCGGCCGGCTTGACCTATATAGTTAAATGGTAGAAAATATGGAATAAAGTCCTCCATGGAAACAGTAAAAATTGTTACATAGGCACAGCTCGTTAAAAGAGTAGACATTTAACAAGATGTACCTGTGTAACAATTTTTACTGTTTCCATGGAGGACTTTATTCCATATTTTCTACTACTTGCCTTTTGCTCCTTAGCTCTTCATGTATGTTTACATTCTTAACCTGACGTAATTTATGTGACTTCTGAAGAAGATATCCTTTGAGGTACCGAAACCTGGCCAATCTTTTTATGTGAAACTTATGCAACGAGTTGGCTGTATACTTTATATATTGAAAATTTATTTACGGTTACTGCTGTCAGCCATGTTTAAAACTGTAAGACCTAAAACGGTCGAACCTGGGAAATAATTCATGCAGTCGCAAATGTTTGTACATTTGAAGAAGGGAGTGTCATGAACAGTAGACTACAAATCCTGACCGGGTGGGTGCTAAGTGTAGGAATCGGCTTGCGTTTGACGGTCACTTTTGTACGTTCTTCAAAAATAACTCGAAAACTACGGCCTTTAGCGAAAACTTACAAGAGCAAAAACCTAACTACGCTAATGTCTTTTTTTTTAAGGCTAATAGTTTATGCGTATGGCCGAAAGAATATGAAAATCTCACGCGTGGTTTCTGAAGGGCAGATGTAACATTGCGGATTGCATAAGGCGACATCTGTGAAGGCACATGAAGCACGCTGTATAGAGACGAAATGGTAAAATGAACTTTTTTTGCACCTGAAAAGGACAATCTTTTTCACGCCATGTGATGATGAGTGGTTAATGGAAGAACAACGTGATTTAAATTTGTTTAAAAGACAATTGACAGGCTTTATTTCAAAATAAGATAAATAGTTTCACGTTATTTTTGAGTATGTACCAGAGAGTCAAATTATAGTGAAGATATCCGGCACTGAACGTAGCAGACAGAGATAACACGTGGGCACTGGTGTAAGTAAATTTACATAACTGGCTGGTACTCAGTGTGTTAATTTACTGACGTCTTTTCTTAGTTTTTATTTTTATTTTATTTTTTTATAATTCAACGAAACTTACATTCTGAGTAGCCCTCCTAAATATAAGTAAAAAGACCGCTATTGAATGGGACGGGTAATTTCAAGCAATTTTATGTATTTCATGAAAGTGTCTGCCATATTCCGTTAAAAGCAATCGTTATTACGTAGAATTTAGGGCAGTGGTTCCCAACCTGGGGGTAATTACCCCCAGAGGGGTAAAATGAAATTTTCTGAGGGTAACAACTAAACGATTCGATTCTGTTTCAGTCTCGAAACTAAATTATTTTTCATAGTTTTGTAAGACTTTTAATACTGATTATATAAGTCATCAGTAATTACTGTTTCTCAGTTACTAGCATTAAGGCGGTGGAGGTTACAGGTTCCGCACATAGTCCACCCACTACATACATATGTTGTGATTTACCGCGCGGGATTAGCCGAGCGGTCTCAGGCGCTGCAGTCATGGATTGTGCGGCTGGTCCCGGCGGACGTTCGAGTCCTCCCTCGGGCATGGGCGTGTGTGTGTGTCGTTAGAATAATTTAGGTTAAGTAGTGTGTAAGCTTAGTGACTGATGACCTTAGCAGTTAAGTCCCATTAGATTTCACACACATTTGAACATTTTTTATGTTCTGATTTGTTCCGTGCATCGCTGATGATAAAAGTGAGACATTTACGTATCAAATGCTAAATATCTCAACAAAATGTCTTCTCCCAGTTGTAGACAGTACCTGCAGTGGTCCAGAAATTGTTTGAGTACTCGCTTCGAAACAGGTAAATGAATTAACTGACAGCACGATGCAGCACTAACTACGTAAGGGCTCTTATAGTGTTTACAAATTTTATATTATTGTTATTATAATTATTAGAGTGGTTAGAGATAAAACATTAACAGCCTGGAGTCTTCCAATTTCAGCCAGTTGAGAAGTAAGGAGTGCAGCAATGAAGTGTTTTACAAAGAGTAAGTACCGTGCACACATCTCAACTTGTTTGATTTAAAATAGGGTTACGGTCTGCTTGTCACGCAAGTGCCGCATTGTGGAGCAGTAATGCAGGGGAAGTATGTTTTTTAACAAGTATCTACCCTCACTATGGATAGTTGACTTTGTTTTCTGACGAGGAGTTGGGGGTACCACTTTCGATGCACCACGAATTCCTTTGTCATTCATTCTAACACCCGCACTCACTCTCCTCCCCCCCCCCCCCTCTCTCTCTCTCTCTCTCTCTCTCTCTCTCTCTCTCTCACACACACACACACACACACACACACACATACACACACAAACTAAACATTATTCATCCATCGTCATTTCAAAAATACAAGTTTCCCAGGGAAGTCTTTCATTCTACAGTTTACTTATATGCTAAAGTTGGCGACAATGCGGGGAAGGGCATGGCAACAGATGGCAGGGGGCGAGGGTACTCAGAGATAATGGTCTAAGAAAGATTGGGAACCACTGATTTAGAGTGTGAGAAACGGAGCAGTCAATTTGGATTAGAGCACAATGGAATTTGGATTTATGAAAAGAGCGGCGATTCAGTGGAATTTTATTGCAGTCTCTCTCTCTTTCCCTCTCTCTCTCTTTCTGTGCGCGTGTGTTTGAACATGTGTGTGCTTTTACATGGGGGGAAGGGTGTTTACTTGCGGTGAAAAGGGCCACCACAGATGCCTGCCATTGTCTCTCACTGGCAAATGATAGGGGAACCTGTTGTGGTACGTTAGCAGATCGTGTACTAAGTCAAACATGAAGCCCAACTGTCAAATAGTTGTCCAACAATTACAACGAGAAATTTCATTTTATAACAGCTACGTGACTGTAATAACAATATTTCACAACAGAAAGCTCACAATTGGGCGAGCTGGATGCCATATGATCGTCAACTCCACACAGCATCTGCGAGGTAGCGATGAAGTAGGGCATTTCCCGTACGGCCATTTCAGGAGTGTACCGTGAATATCAGGAATCCGGCAAAACATCAAATCTCTGACATCACTGCGGCCGGAAAAAGATCCTGCAATAACGGGATAAATGAGGAGTGAAGAGAATCGTTCAACGTGCTAGAAAAAAAAAAAACTTTCTGTTCTGCCTTGCGGCAGGTCTTGTTATGCGGGAAGCCTCATCAGAGAAGTCCACCGCATGAGCACCTATGGAAGTGTTTCCAGTGGCGGTTTCCCGTTCCCTTCCACTGATGATAATAAAACGATAATGAGGACAACACAGCACCCAGTCCCAGAGCGGAGGAAATATCCGACCCAGCCGGGAACGAACCCGGGCCCCTTGGCGTGACAGACCGCGCGCTGACCACTTTATATATATATATATATATTAAATCTCATTTTGTAGGCTTTCGTTCGTTGCATCTGCTCGGGGCGGACGTCTTGAAACATCCGTTTAAGTTCGTTGTTGATCGATTAACTCAGGTTTTTTTTTTTTATTATTACAGAGTGCAGCTAACCCTCTGACCGAACACACTGAGATACTGTGCCGGCTAACCACTCAGCTATCGGTGCGAACACGTGAAAGAAGTGCAACCCTTTTGCAGATTGCTGCAGTTATCAATGCTGGGCCATCAACAAGTGTCATCGTACGAAGCATTCAACGAAACATCATCTATATAGGCTTTCGTAGCCGAAAGCCCTTGATGACTGCACGACACAAAGCTTTACGCCTCGCCTGGGCCAGTCAGCATCGACACTGGACTGTTGATGACTGGAAACATGTTGCCTGGTCGGACGAGTCTCGTTTCAAATTCTATCGAGGGGATGGACGTGTACGGGTATGGAGACAACCTCATCAATCTATGCATCCTGCATGTCAGCAGGGGCTGTTCAAGCTGGTGGAGACACTGTAACGGTGTGGGGCATGTGTAGTTGGAGTGACATGGGACCCCTGATATGTCTACATACGACTCTGACAATTGACACGTACGTAAGCATCCTGTCTGATGACCTGCATCTCTTTATGTCCATCGTGCATTACGACGGGCTTGGGCAATTTCAGCAGGACAATGCGACACCCCACACGTCCAGAATCGCTACAGAGTGGCTCCAGGAGCACTCTCCTGCGCTTAAACACTTCCGCTGGCCTCCAAGCTCATCAGACAGGAGCCGGCCGGAGTGGTCGAGCGGTTTTAGGCGCTGCAGTCTGGAACCGCGCGACCCCTACGGTCGCAGGTTCGAATCCTGCCTCGGGCATGGATGTGTGTGTTTTCCTTAGGTTAGTTAGGTTTAAGTAGTTCTAAGTTCTAGGGGAGTGATGACCTCAGATGTTAAGTCCCATAGTGCTCAGAGCTATTTGATTTCACCACACATGAACCTTATTGAGCGTATCTGGAATGCTTTCCAACGTGATGTTCGGAAGAGATCTCTACCCCTTCATACTCTTACGGATTTATGGACAGCGCTGAAGGATTCATGGTGTCAGTTCCCTCCAGCAATGCCACGCCGTGTTGCGGCACTTCTGCGTGCTCGCGGGGCCCTACACGATATTAGGCAGGTATACCAGTATCTTTGGCTCTTCAGTGTAAGTTATAGAAATTTAGGAATGGGAATTTGGATAGGAGGTATCAGGTCCCGTGGCCGTTCCGGCGTCCCGTCACGTCACTAGCGGAAGAGACACAAGAAGCTGCGAAGGCGGCGGTGTCGCGGAGGCGCAGGCGCAAACGGAGAGGCCTCCAGTGTCCGGCAGGCAGCGGGGTACGCGGATGTGGCGGCTGGGCCCCGCCCGTGCTGTTTGTCGTCCAGTCGGCCGCGAAAAATTCGTCCGCGGGCGTGGCCGGTCGGACGCCTGCCCCCGCAGTCCGTATATAAGGCCCACCGCGGTCACGGACGGACACAGGTCTCTCGTCAGCGAGCAGAGGAACAACGCGAGCACTAACAATGAAGGTGAGTCCACTTCTCGATGGAGCGAGCTCCGCAAGTGAACCTAACTGCATTGCTGCTCATTAAACTTGCAACGCCAGGATTCTTACTTACCGTACGTACACAGTATAGAGGAAAGAATACGTGGTCAACTTCGTAGGCGATTTGTGGTGTACGGGACGGATAGAATACGGCAAGTGAAAGAAAGAGACAGTTATAGTGACAGGGATTTTCGTGTGTATGATAGCTGGCCTGAGTGGCCGAGCGGTTCTAGGCGCTACAGTCTGGAACCGCTCGACCGCTACGGTTGCAGGTTCGAATCCTGCCTCGGGCATGGATGTGTGTGATGTCCTTAGGTTAGTTAGGTTGTTCTAAGTTCTAGGGGACTGATGACCTCAGCAACAAAATGGTTCAAATGGCTCTGAGCACTATGGGACTCAACTGCTGAGGTCATTAGTCCCCTAGAACTTGGAACTAGTTAAACCTAACTAACCTAAGGACATCACGAACATCCATGCCCGAGGCAGGATTCGAACCTGCGACCGTAGCGGTCTTGCGGTTCCAGACTGCAGCGCCTTTAACCGCACGGCCACTTCGGCCGGCGATGACCTCAGCAGTTAAGTCCCATAGTGCTACATCAACATCTACATACATACTCCGCAATCCACCATACGGTGCGTGGCGGAGAGTACCTCGTACCACAACTAGCATCTTCTCTCCCTGTTCCACTCCCAAACAGAACGAGGGAAAAATGACTGCCAATATGCCTCTGTACGAGCCCTAATCTCTCTTATCTTTGTGGTCTTTCCGCGAAATGTAAGTAGGTGGCAGTAAAATTGTACCGCAGTCAGCCTCAAATGCTGGTTCTCTAAATTTCTTCAGTAGCGATTTACGAACAGAACGCCTCCTTTCCTCTAGAGACTCCCACCCGAGTTCCTGAAACATTTCCGTAACACTCGCGTGATGATCAGACCTACCAGTAACAAACCTTGCAGCCCGCCTCTGAATTGCTTCTATATCCTCCCTCAATCCGACCTGACAGGGATCCCAAACGCTCGAGCAGTACTCAAGAATAGGCCGTATTAGTGTTTTATAAGCGGTCTCCTTTACAGATGAACCACATCTTCCCAAAATTCTACCAATGAACCGAAGACGACTATCCGCCTTCCCCACAACTGCCATCACATGCTTGTCCCACTTCATATCGCTCTGCAATGTTACGCCCAAATATTTAATCGACGTGACTGTGTCAAGCGCTACACTACTAATGGAGTATTCAAACATTACGGGATTCTTTTTCCTATTCATCTGCAATAATTTACATTTATCTA